>NW_026252345.1:0-217901 GCF_025094135.1 Mucor mucedo | reverse complement strand
GGGTGATCTATCAAAAAAGATTGACGTCGAGACTCGAGGAGAAATTTTGGATTTGAAAAATACTGTAAATAGTATGGTGGATTAACTGAATGTCTTTGCATCCAAAGTAACTAGTGTGGCAAAGGAAGCATGTACAGAGGGTAAGCTGGGTGGTCAAGCAACAATTATTGGTGTCGATGGTACCTGGAAGATTTGACAGACAATGTGAACCTTATGACCAGTAATTTAACCGACCAGTTGCGTTCTATTGTCGCTGTCTGTAAAGATGTAGCACAAGGTGATTTATCCAAGAAGATTGAAGTTGAGGTACATGGCGAAATTGCAGAGCTGAAAAATACAACCAATACCATGGTAGACCAGTTAAGTTCTTTTGCTTCCGAGGTTACACGTGTTGCTATGGAGGTCGGTACGGAAGGTAAGCTAGGTGTTCAAGCGCAAGTCAAGGATATTGAAGGGTTATGGCGTGATATTACCAGCAATGTTAATACGATGGCTTCTAATTTAACAACGCAAGTACGTGCTTTTTCTCAAATTTCTGCTGCTGCGACCGAAAATGATTTCTCAAAGCTTATCACCGTGGAAGCATCTGGTGAAATGGATTCTCTTAAAACCAAGATTAATCAAATGTTCAGTTCCTTGCGTGATGCTATCCATAAAAACAGACAGGCCAGAGAAGCCGCTGAGTTAGCGAACAGATCAAAGAGTGAGTTTTTGGCTAATATGAGTCATGAAATTCGTACCCCCAATGAATGGTATTATCGGTATGACCTCTTTAAACTTGGAAACCGAATCAACACGTCAGCAACGAGAAAACTTGATGATTGTATCCAGTCTCGCCAATAGTTTGTTGAGTATTATAGATGATATTTTTGATATTTCAAAGATTGAAGCTGGTCGTATGACAATTGAATCTATTCCTTTCTCACTTCGTTCCACCATTTTCAGTGTACTCTAGACGTTGGCCGTAAAGGCTAATCAAAAGAAACTCGATTTAATTTATAATGTGTGGATAGTGTTATTCCTGATCAATTGATTGGTGATCCACTTCGTTTGAGACAAGTTATTACTAATTTAATCGGTAACTCTGTCAAATTTACTACTGCTGGCGAAGTAACATTGGAAACCAAGGTTGTTGGTATTGAAGGCGATGATGTCGTTTTTAAGCTTTGTATCCGTGATACTGGTATCGGTATTCAAGAGGATAAACTCAATGTTATTTTTGATACTTCCTACCAGGCCGATGGATCTACTACGTAAGTCTTTTTATATATATATATATATTCTCTTTCTGTCGTTTGGACAATTTTTTAATTATTCCATGTAGTCGTGAATATGGTGGTACTGGCCTCGGATTGTCTATTTCCAAACATTTAGTTCAATTAATGGGTGGTGATCTCTGAGTTGATTCTAAGTATGGTTGCGGATCACAGTTTTATTTTACTCTTAATTTCAAGGGATATCTTAGCAACCGAAACATTTTTTTTTTTTTTTGGACAAATCATGGTCAAGTTGAAATAGAAAAAATGTGGAGACGAAGATTTATTTCAGAAGTAAAAGACGATGTAGTGATTGCTGATTTTGTAGAAGTTAACTGGGTCGAACTATTTTTCAAGGCAATCGAACAAGCAAAAGAAGTTACTACGCAACCCGTTAAAGTCAAAAGAACATTTGCATTATTAGAAGGTTATGGAAAAAATAATGATGCTATTGCACAATCTGTGGCAGAGGGTAGTCCCAGTAAGGTACTTGATTTACAATAGTCACTACTTACAACAATTAATTAATGCCTTGATTTAGAAAAAAGGAGGAAAACAACCAGCTCGAGATGTTTAAAGTGCACCAGATTCCGAAACGTCTGTCCAGCCAACAGAAAAAGGATCTAGTGTAGACACTAATGTCGGATCTAATGACGTCTTCGTCCAAGGCGTTACATTTTTACAGATCATCTACATATCACATGTCGGTTCAACCATGATATCTAGGTCTCGTCTATCATATTTTTATGCCCAATTTTTCTATCTTTTTAAACCCCTACTAAAGAGCAATACACCTTTTCGGGCTTGCACCTGTCAAAACTACTTCTTTTCATCCCTTTCTTATCCTCAGATCTGTGGCCGCTTAGTAGGCGCAATTACCTCATTCTCTTTAATTTTAGTGACTGGGCTAACTATACATACATCACTATAAATAGGCATCCATATAAGACCTCTCTTAAATAAAAATCCTTATCTATTATTTTACTCATATTCCAATACTTTGACTTATTAGTTTTATATAGTATTCAGCTCTATTCTCATTTTGATTAATCCCTTGATTACATTTTATCATTGTATCTTTTATTTTTACGTATACAAGCTATATTAAATCCCATTTATTTATAAGTGTAGTGGATTAGGAAATTAGGTTACACAATTACAAATATCCATAGTAGATACGGATATGGTGGAACCAGATCAGCTCTATCAATCAGGTCCACTATCTTTGACATAACACTAATAATCAATATCTAAAGATAATGTTCTTAACCAATATGATAGCTATCCTTATCATACAATTATTTAATATAAATACCTTTGATATTTTCCCAATTATAAAGAGATCATACTTATTTTAACTTTGAATAAAAGAGTTTTAAAAGTATTCTTTTGTTTTTTTATTTCTTTTTTATAAATCAAACTACCCTTGGTTTATTACAATAAGTTTAGCTTCTGCTTAAACTAGCTGTGGTGCTCACTCAATTCGCAATCCTAAAGACCTTCTTTACTAAAGAAGCACCCTTTATCTCGCCTATACTACTCGCATGCTCTTATTTCAATATCTAGCGAACCATTATGCCAATGTCTCGACTGTATAATACGGAACATTCATAATTAAAGATTACCAAATCATATAAATTGAAATCATTGTCTTACTTATTTCAACCGTGTCATACAGCACCGTTGTGGAATATAACAACTGGATCTGTTCAACGTCAATAAAAAATTAAATTACGTTAGTGATTTGCTCACGTATTGTAAAGATACGACAGAAAAACATTGTTGCTTATTCTTCAAAATATGGGAAAAAAATTGTTTTCATTTTTAAGAACAATTACTCCAGTAAAGCTTCCTTATTATATGACTTTCGTACATGAATTGTCACCAATTACTCTGGCTACTTAACAGCATTCACCTTTTCACTGCCAAACAAGCGTAACACATATAAATCATTAAAAAGTAAGAGAGTAGCAGCATTTATTACAGTAAATCGAAAAATAAAAACATTCAAATAGTTCTAAGTCTTCGATACTTTAAATGTTATTTTTCAGAGCTGGTGTTACACTTTCAACTTTGCTATTCAGAATTTGACACTCAAAACGTTAGCGTATAAATTAAGTCTTAGTTAAGAAAAACAAAGCTTGATACAAATTGCTATAATTTCCATTTTTAAGTGTCATATAATATCCTAGAAAATTAAAATATATGTTACCTTTTATGGCGGTGAGACAAATGACTTGTTACAGGACAAATTGCGTAATAAAATAAACTCTTCATTATTGTGCTCCTCATAATGGCGAGCAAAACGGGTAAAAGATACGGAGCAAGATGCGTAGAGTAAGGCTAATCAAAAGTGCGGTTTCTGTCCGGAAAATAATGAGTACTAAGATGCTAAGAAATGAAAAGATATAATATATATATAAAAATAGAACATCGTTGTGCACATTATAATGGGGAGCAGAACGGGCAAAAGATACGGAGCTAAGCTGGTTATCAGTGCGGTTTCTGTCCGGAAAATAATGAGTACTAAGATGCTAAGAAATGAAAAGATATAATATATATATATAAAAAGAACATCGTTGTGCACATTATAATGGGGAGCAGAACGGGCAAAAGATACGGAGCTAAGCTGGTTATCAGTGCGGTTTCTGTCCGGAAAATAATGAGTACTAAGATGCTAAGAAATGAAAAGATATAATATATATATATAAAAAGAACATCGTTGTGCACATTATAATGGGGAGCAGAACGGGCAAAAGATACGGAGCTAAGCTGGTTATCAGTGCGGTTTCTGTCCGGAAAATAATGAGTACTAAGATGCTAAGAAATGAAAAGATATAATATATATATATAAAAAGAACATCGTTGTGCACATTATAATGGGGAGCAGAACGGGCAAAAGATACGGAGCTAAGCTGGTTATCAGTGCGGTTTCTGTCCGGAAAATAATGAGTACTAAGATGCTAAGAAATGAAAAGATATAATATATATATAAAAAAAGAACATCGTTGTGCACATTATAATGGGGAGCAGAACGGGCAAAAGATACGGAGCTAAGCTGTTTATCAGTGCGGTTTCTGTCCGGAAAATAATGAGTACTAAGATGCTAAGAAATAAAAAATATCATAATGAGGAGAAAAAAGGGCAAAAGCAAAGCTGTCTAACATTACGGTTTCTATTCAGAAAATCATTAGCACGGTTACGAGCAAAACAAACAGAACTACTTACCAACCTTATAGAAGCTGAAGAGATGCACTTCATTCAGAAGTACATACCACTAGAAATATAGTTGTAACAATATACTCGGCGTTTGTTGCTCTCTCTTGATCATTACGTTGAATTTTGATTTCTTTCATAGCCGAATGGACCATAGTACCAGTAGCCGTAATTGAAGGGTAACTCTACTGAATCGGTATGCTACAGCAATATTATGCTCAACGCAATGGTTGTACGGTTAAGTTATCCGTAGTAAGCTAAAGCATGCTCTCTTAAAAGCCTGATCTTTCCATAATCTATTGAGTTATGTTCGCTGAATCTACCTTCGTAATAGAAAGTATCATTTAGACCGCCATTGTTCGTGAGCATAAAATCGAGCCCTACATCTTCAGCGTCTGCATCAAGAGACCACTTTTTTTTCGTAACATTTTATTCTGTAAGAGAAAAGAATATTAGGATAATTATTTAAAGGATACAAAACTGCCTAATTCATCTATATTTTGTCTGCTTACCTTTTTTCAATTAATTGTATGTCTAAGAAAACAGATTACGAACTAGCCATCATAAGCAAATTACGTCTTTTTTTTTTTTTATGAAAGAGACTAGATCTTTAATTGTTAAAGCCAGGCTATCTCTTAAATACCCGAATAAAGAATGACGTCAGAGTTTTCTAAAATAAGCTACAACCATTACTGGAAGGATTCCGGTCACACACTGCTTGTCCACCAGAATTATACAAACTCTTAAAATTTGGCTTACAATCCTGCAATGGAAATGTACAACATCATCTTCTACCGCTGTTTTTACCTAAATATCGGCACCCTTCTCTCATCCAACACTTCAACCCTTTTACAAATATCTTCCAAGTTGTGGACTCTATCCCAAGAAACCTGACCAGCTTAACAATCAACAAACATACCTGCCTCCTACTCCCTCTTACAGATATCTGGATCCCCAATGATCCCACAAACCCTGAAGATATCTTCCTCAACAAACCAGGAACCAACAAACTGTTCGCACACTAACTGTTCCGCATTGACGACAGCAACTCTCATATCATTCGTAAAACCAATAGCACACTCACACAACATCCCAACCTGATCAAACATTTTTTCCGACTATTGGACCAAAACAGCATTATCATGCTAAATTTATTTTTCATTCGACAATGCCTCCCTCCGGATACCCCATTGAACTCGGACTCTACAATATCACCCGAACAAGATTGCCTAGATCTAACACCAGTTGTAGAACATATGTTGACTCCTTTCTATGACAGTATCAAACAATTTTCTGGCATCCGAATCAACATCAATAGATTAGTAAGAGCCCTCTTGACAACCAAACCTATCCCTCCAATTCAGCCAAACGCTCATCCCACAGTAACGGCCTGGACCAAATTCTGGAAAACCAGCCTACACCCAACCCTACGCAACATGTGGTATCGTCTGATACACAACAAGGCCCCGGTCAAATCATTTCTACACCGAATCTTTCTAGACCTTCACGTTAGTCCTAACTGCGATACCTGCCCAGGTATACTAGCAAACTCTGAACATGTCTTCGTTACCTGCCCACCAAGATGGGCTGTATGGACTTCAATTCTACTCCTCTTTAACTAGCTTCAAGACATTTCTGAGGCCGAACAACAAGCAATTATTATCCAAGGCATCTTTCAACTACAGTTCCAAGGACTCATCATCACCATACCCAACTGCAATTTCACACAACTACTAGGAGCGACTTTACACTCACTCTGTCCACTATAGTGTTCGGAATGAAGATCGAAACTCTCGAGCGAGCTTCGATCGTGTTCCAGTCGAAGCTCGCTCGGATGCGTTTTTTTGCAGCTCGAGCTCGCTCGAAGTTTCTTAAGCTCGGCTCGGTTGCGAATACGATAGCTCGAACTCGCTCGCCCTTTTTATTACACAAAGTGCACGTCAAAGTGATGTTAATTACAGAAAATTATGATAATAAAATTGTTATTTATTGAAATAGAAGTTGGAAAAAGAAAAAGAAAACTTTTTTTTTCACCAGCCTTAACACCAAATTCGGATAATTAAATCAAACTATTACTGCATCTATAATTATAATACATTTGGATTTGTGAACATGAAAGTTTTTAGTAATTCTGCTACGTCATGTTACTATGGTTGCTATAAAAAAATTGGCTTAGTTGGGTATAGTGTGCAACACTGTTTCATTTTCTATGGTAAATGTGTTTGTTGGTTGTACAATTAAATAAAGGCCAAAGCATTTTAATTGGAATTATTAGAGCATAAATAAAAAAAAATGATAAAGGGAAGAAAAGATTAAAATCAAGGGGAAATGCCATCTGTAGTCTTTCAAGGACCTTAACTTTAAAGTGACTACTATCGACATTTTAGCCGAGCGAGCTTCGAGCGAGCATCGATCGAAGCTCGCTCGAACCCAAAAAAAGTGGCGTAAGCTCGAGTACAAAAACTCGGTTCGAGCTTCGTTCGAACTGGCGCAAGATCGGTGCAAGCTCGAAAAGTTCGAACACTAGTCCACTATCAAAGGTTGTAGTTCCGCAATATTATATAATTGTTGCAGGTACTGGTATCCCAATCCGTCTTCTCCTGGGCTGGTTTGTTTTGGACTCCTTTTCACTTGTTGTTGTATTTCTTCAAATGTTATGGGTGTCATCATCATGTTGTTTTCTCTTGATGTTACCTTTTTATCAAGTTGTATAGTTTTAAGATAGTCATCTATTTTCTTTTCTTCAACTTGATCTAGTGTATACAGTTGTTGGTAATATTGTCTCACAATTTCACGCATGGCAACTGGATCTGAGGTGTGTGTTTCTTCTACATTTATTTCAATGTTTATATTAACCTGTGTTCCATTGTTTAGCGGTCTTCTGATTGACTTTATGTATTGCTGGTTGGTACGATGTTGATGTATTCTCTTCAGGAAGCTTGCATCTTTTTCCCTTTTCTCTCTCCATCTAAGCCCAGCTTTCAAACCTTCAATTTCTGGTAGTTTTTTTTGAAGTGTACTTAATTGTATATCAATTGGTTCGATGAGTAGCTTTCGTACATTCTGGCTAGGTTCTCCTTAGTATTCGATTTCGCTTTCTTCTCAATATTTTTATAGTAGATTTGCTCTAATTACAATACTCGTATCCATAATTTCGGATTATCTTTTTGGTTGCCTTTTTAATTTTATCCCATTTTTCAGCAGCCGAAGTGTTTTGGTCATGTTTATATTGGTTAATTATCTGTATTGCTTTTTTGCTTATCTGTTCTTGTAGTGCACCGTGTTTGACATAAGCTGGATTGGCTCTCCATAATCCCGGCCCTGTTGGCGATTCTCCTATTGTAAACTTGACATGAAGTATAGAATGATCTGACCATTCAGGACATATTCGTTGAATTCCAGTGTCTTGTAATTGCACATATATTTGTTGTCCCAGATATATAAACATACGTAAAACTATGATTGGTCCGGTTGAATTAATCCCCCTCGTCGGAAAACGCTTTAAAATAGCTACAAGAAAAGTAGAACAATGAACTATTAAAGTTAAAGTGTGTTTAATACAGTAAGACTAACTGCAGTTATGTTTTTATTAATATGAATTGGAAGAGAGATATGGATAAGAAGTTTTTTTTTTTTTTTTGCGCTTTATCAAAAAAATGATTAAGCGGCAGGAACACCGGCCTTTGCACGAGCAGCAGAGATAAGAGCAGCATGAGACCAAGTCAAATCTCTAGCACCAGTGGGAGAACCATTGTTGCGGTTATATTGTTCAGGCATAGAACCGTTTGTAAGAGCATAGTACTTAACAGTAGCTAAAAAGTTATCAGCAGCAAGGGCAACATTTTGGGTCATGGTTCTGAAAGCGGGAGTGTCGACAGTATAAACAGTACCTACAGCGGCGGCACTATCGAATTTCTTGAAGAAGCTCAAACTGATTGAAGTAACTTTGACACTTCCAGCAAGGGTCCATTCTTTGATAGCACGGTAGTAAAGCTCGGCATAAGCACTAGTGGCCAAGTACCAAGGGTTACCTTGTCCGTTTCCATTACCATTGTAAGTATCTTCGGGGTAACGACCGATAGCAGTACCGCGTCCACCACCATTGGTGTTAACGGTATACAAGGAAGCAAACTTGCTTTCAACAGCAACGGCAGTGGCAAGAATTTTATCAGAACCAGGAGTGTAGAAACCATCTTGGACACTACCACTGTTAGCAGCAATTAAAGTAGCGGAATCGAAACCGGCTTTGGAAACACCACCAGTGACACTTTGACTAACGGTAACATAGTTGTTAGAAGAGTTCCAGAATGTGTCAATCTTGGTCTTAATGGCATTGGCAGCGTTTGTGTAGGTTGAAGCACGAGTAGAATCACCATTACGAGAAGCAAAGTTAGCACCGCGAATCAAACCCTTACGCATGACCATTAAGGTATAAAAGTGGACACCGTTGACTTCCTCCCTGATTAATTTTGTTTTGTTATTGGTCTCATAGTTCTTTTTCCTTTTATCTAGTGTATAGCACTTACCATAAATCGAAACAACCGTTAGACCAGGTACTAACAACATAATCCAAATCCTTGAAAATAGCTAATAATTAAAAGCATATGTTAGTCGACTAGTAGGTGAAATGTGTATAGTTTGAAAAATTATCTTACCAGGCTTGAGTGTACCAGTAACGTAAGCAGCATCGGCAGTCTGCTTAAGATAACTATCAGCAATCAAGATAAATGAGGAGGCACGTTCAGCAGGACCATCATTTTGAGGTCTACATAATATGCGTTAGCTCAGTGAAAAATGGACATAAAAACTTTAAGTTTTTACCTTCCCCAAGCGCCAGTATAACTGGAACCATCGGGATTAAACTTGGGCTCACCCAGACAGTTACATGCGGTAGATGTACTTTGAGCATTAATAGAGTAGGTGACATAATCTTTAAGAAGCTTGACAATGGTTGTATTACCAGTGAGAGTGGTGTTGTAATCATTAGCCATTACATAAGAGACTAAAGCAGAATCACGAGTCCAAGAGTAGTAGTAGTCAGGGTTGGCTGTGGATAAAGAGGCAGCAATAAATCCAGCAGCAGCTCCAGAAGGATTAATGTTGCGGAGCATAGCAAATCGACTGACGCTTTCTTGATTCTTAATCCAATCTGTAATAACAGAGTCACCGGATGGGAAAGAAGTAGAGGTAGAAGTAGGGGGGATGGTGGTGCTTGTAGGGGGAGCACTAGTGGTAGGAGTAGATCCGCTTACTTGATAGTTGGCAGAGCCGTTGTTGTCATAATAAGTAACACCGTTGACAACATACTTTTTTTTTGTATTTAATTAGTGGTCGTGCTCTTGACTGCATATAAATTGCATAATTTAAATGAACTTACCTTGACGTAAAATTGCTTAATACCGCTGACAGAACCAGAGAAAGTCCAGTACTCGTAGTTGGAACCGCTAATACTTTCACTGAAAGCAGCAGCAACAACATTACCGTTGTTATTCCAGTTATCAGAGGCATCGGAGTAAATAACACTAACTGTCTTTGTATAAGCAATGTTTTTGATCTACAAAAAAAAGGGGGGGTCAACGCATTGTTTATGATAGATTATCAATGAAAGGGGGAAACACTTACATAGATTTTACCAGAAAAGGTTGAACCAGAATAATCGTAAGATTGAACCTTGACCTCCGAACTGGGAGGACTAGTGGAAACTACAGTGGCAGCAACAAAGTTGACAGAAAGGCAGGCTAAGACCAAGAGAGCAGGCTTCTTGAACAAGCTATTCAAAAGTCTCATTGAAAAAAAAAAGGAAAGAACTAGAGTAAAGAAGAAGAAAAATAAAAAAATAGCTTTCAATGTACCTTATTATATAGGTTTTTTTTTAGAGAGGGACAGAGTTTACATAGACAGTATATGTGATTTGTGTACTGTCGGTATAACTTTAATTCCTAAAACACCTGAATATCATACGGTATTTGCATTATAGATTTACAAATCCCAAATTAAATTTCCCTAATCCATACACAGGGAAATCAGTACACACTCATTTTTATAAAATTGCCTTCCCGCCTTCTAACCAGCTGTTTTTCTTTTTTTTTACCCAAGTACAAAAATAATGTCGATTAAATGTCACAGGTCACACAAATTGACAATTGCATGAGTGGGGGATAAGATTGATCGAATTATATGACATAGATAGATCGCGGTCCTTTCTCAATTTCATTTTCTGGTGCGACCATGAAACATTCACAACAGGCCATCCCGCTTTTTCCAAGCTTTATTCCAAAATAAAAAGTGGCTAGTCGTACGAAAAAAAAATACATTTCAATTAAGTTTAAAAGCCTGTGCAACAGAAAGTGTTTTGACCCAAGCATTCGATCTATTGACTTCTTAACCATCGTCTTGCCTCTACATACATAAAGAAGATATACTTTTGATTTTATAATAGATCACAATTCAATACTTAAACCCTTTTCGCCTCATTAAATATTCCCATATATGATACTTTAAATTGACGGCATCTCCGATGTTAAAATTATAGGTAATTATTGAGTCAATACAACAATATATGGTTTGCTATTGGTCGGACTCGTAGCACTTTCATCTTGGCGGTTATTTTCTAAAACTTTAACAAAAGCTAAATGTATTGTTTTTAACATCCATCTGTAAAGATTGCATATACATTTAAGTTTTACACCTGGTTTCTGTTTTTTTCATCGAACTAAAAAAGTAATCTGAAGTTTAGCTATTCGTTTTGTAAACAAACAATTGATCTCTTGTCATTTGATATACATCTGTTTGTTTTTTTTTTGACAGGAGCACGTATCAGTAGAAATTGTATGAGACTGAAAAATACATAGATAGCAATTTTAAATTCACGTTTACTTTCTTTTCCCACTAATTAAACGTATAAAAATGAGGTATTCTGGCGGAATAAAAATTTGAACTGACAAATGTCTAAAAAATGACCACAAAATTCATTTTATTGTGAAAATTGTTTTGGGGAAGTTGATACCTTTACCAAATAAAAGTGATATCAGCTAAAGCAATAGTGCAATTCAGAAATCCACATTGTTTTGTTAATGCAATTTATCATACATATAATACGAGATCAGAACATTTATACTAATAAATGACGTGATGCTGCTTATGCTCGTTAATATGCGGAATACCGCTGATGCGCCATTCCTGCTCCATTCAGCCATGATGCCTAACAGTAGCTGATTGAAAAGCTGCAGAAAGGAGGCATGGCAAAGTATGTGTTCTATCAAGTAGACTCCTTTAACATTACTCTTTATTTATCGTCAGCAATGCTCCCCAGTTGTCCCATAGTTTAAAACGAAGCTTCTTAGGTATATTATCTGTTGGTTGTACCAAAACAGGATTTCAATCGTACCAATTTAGAGTGAAATACTGGGATGTCTAACTTAATGCGGGTTGTTAAATTTATGACATTAAAAAAAGCGTATTGGTGCTACTTTTCAAAGAGTCAAATAATCCTAAATTGGGAAATGACATTTTTTTTTATAAGTGAGGGCCTGGGCCAGTGTCTTTTCTGACCCCACATGTATGAAGTAATTATCATGCAGTTCCAATGAAAAAGTGACCATAATGGTATACAGCTGGAAAACGGGTAAGGATAAGCACGTTAAGTAGTTATACAATTTTACCAGCGGTCCAGTTTTTTTTTCAGTTACATCTTTAGGGTAGGTATAAGCCAGTGGACTTTGCACAGCGTTAGTTGGTAAGATGATGCGCATACATTGCCGATAAAATAAAATGTGGCATTATTATTATGCCATTCCAGTAATGCAGATGAATGTTTTCACAAATTCATCACATAAATGTAACATATATAAAAATCCAGCGTTCCCGGCCAATGTTTGTTTTATGCCAAAGGTCCGCGGGTTTTACAAGTCTATTGCAATTAAAATAACCGCTTTTGGAACATGTGTATTTCTTTCATACAATTCATGACACTTTTTCTCTAGATGCTATATACAGTGAATGAAATGAAAGAAGAAATGAAAACTTGACTGTAAGCAAATGTTCCAATGGACATTTTTTAATTCACAAATTCAGTTAGAAAGAGCAGGTATCAGCATTTGTATGCAGGTGAAGTGATATTTCATCATTGATATTTCATGGTCACGCTACAACGATAGGCCCACTTGAGTTCCTGATAGTATCTTAGGGAAGATGATGCTGTAAAAATGTAACGAAACACGTCGAGAGATAACTCCAATAAAAACTTTTACGACCGTGACGCGATCGAATTTAAGATCAGTAGGTCAAAACGTAGTGCAAGTCTCATATTATTATTATTTTTTTTTTTTTTTGTACTCAAAAGAAAAAAAGAACACAACATTGTGAGATCCCAAGTAAACATTCTGCAGGACTGGAATAAAATGTACGACTTGCTTGTTGTCCCGTAATTTTTAAGTCTTGCGGGAATTCAGTTTTTACAAATGAAAAATCAAACGGCGCTCTTAAAAAAGTATTCAAACGCATTGACTTTACTTTAACTTTATATAATTACGTCAGATTACCATTTCGTTGTTATGGGGGGATACATAATAATTTTAACAGATCATATACTAGTCAAAAGTACTTTCAAGAAGACCGGTTTTTCCAAAAATATACGTTTGCCATGTTTAGAGTAACCTGAGTGGTGTGGAAATGAATTTGTTCACCAATTCGTGATACCCATGTGAGATGCACGTATGTAACATATGCTCTTTCACTACAGGACCAGCTTGACACATTCCCCCACATTTTTATTTGCTGTACATTATTTAATTTTTAATTGTTTTTAACGAAAATAACTAATGCAAATAAAAAATATGTAAAGCTATCTCTTTGAGTTATTAACCCTGATAAGAAGAGAGAACCTTCTAACCTGCTATTCAAATATAAAGGGTAATTATGACACCGTTTTTTTGGTGTAAAAAATATTTAGGGACACCGGATTGTTTATTTTTTTGAACCACAAAATATTTTCAATGACACAGTCTTTTACTTATCCAGAAAATCTCACATTGACTTAAATGACTAAACAAGACATCCACGATGTTGAAGTGCTAATTTAAGCACTTTCTAGAGATCAGTAGTGATCTTAAGATTAACGATGGCTTCGAGTAAACGCTTAGAAATGAACGAATTTGACTGGGACTACATCAATGTCGTAGAGGATGCAGCAGAAGATGACGAGGAGAACTACCAGACTGGCAGCAGTAAAACTGTCGTAAGTACGAAGAAGGCTTTTAAAAAGGAGTTCCCTGGATTCAAAACATTCGCTGAAAAGCAATCGGCTGAGTATGAAATCCAAGAGTTTTATGAGTGTCAAAACTTACCTTTTGGGACGCTCAGAAGCGATAAAGTGTATTTGAAACTGGTATATAAGCATTTTAGAGAATACCGCACCACTAGAGGCGAAGAAAGTACGGATGGATCAATCTATTTTGATTCAAAAAATAGAAATAGAAGGCAGTAATGATGGGGAGGGTGCCTTAAAAGACCCAATCGTAAGACACGTAAGGTTGGATGTATGGCTTTTATCCAAATCAAATTGGATACGAAAGACAAGGACAATTGCTGGTTTGTGAACAAGACTTGTTTTAACCACATGCACCCCGCCAACAACAACTGCCAGATGTGCCATGTCAATATAAAATTGGAAGCTGATAATCCAAAATTTTCAATCAAGATGAGGCGAAGCGGAAGCACTTCCAGTGCAGTTTTGGAGATAAGGAAGTGGATATGAAAAGTAGAATGTGGCATTATTTGTTATCTAGTTTATTTTAAATAAAGACATATTATACGCGTACTTTAGAACAATTTACAAAAGTCATTGGCATTACATAATTTCTTTCAAAATAAACAGTTTTGTTTGTAGAGGTTGAATACAAGAGACGTTTGCAACCAATCTTACGAATATTCAACCGCAATTCTGTAAATATGGCAGTATTTTCATCGGACTTTTATAGGAAGCCTTGAAACAACAAATCAACATGTTGGATGTTTGACTAACGCAGATAGTATAATACAATCCATTTGATTTATTCACCATCATGGCATTGAGAAAGAGCGTAAGCTATCTAAATGTGCTGTAATCGACGCTACTGGTAAAACAAATTCACACAAAGATGGTGTTATTGAGCTTTGTTGTTGCTGCTTTGTGTTCTATTGAAAGACTTAAGCAGCTGACTACCGTTCCTATTGCCGGCTACTGGATGGACAAGTGAAACGGAGTAGCAATCATAATCCCTCAATTTAATATCACATCATCTCGGCCAAACAAGTGCATGAAAGTAGTGCCAACTTTTAATCAACATACATATAATTATCACACACCGTACTTCCACTGCCAATTCGAGATTTTATAAATGGGCTTACTGCTTTATAAAAATACGTACTTATACAGTGTTTCGCGTTTAAAAATATAAAAAATTTGGTGGTAAAACTTATGAATGATCAGTAAAATTTTGATATCATCAATACAAATGTTACGAAAAAAAAAGGTGGCTTTTTGATATTTAGTGAGTTGGTAAGATTTTATTTACCCTACTAAAGTGTCGTTTCCAGCAAATGGCGGTCTATGACTAGTTTATCTATCGAAATGACAAGAAAACACATAAAACATAGTGTCGTATGTATTTTTGCAGAAAAAGAAAGGTAATAGCTAAAAAACATAAAATAGACCTAATTCTTTTATTTCAATATAAAATCTTTACGCAAACTAAGCATCTTCTTGCTCCATTACTTTTCTTGTCCTTTTACTTGTTGGTGTGAAAAAAGGAGTTATGTGTGACTTATGAGCTGGTGATCTTGGCGGGCTATCGATTGGTCTAAAAGGCGCGCTGATGCCTGACACAATATACTTTCTTTTTTCTTTGTAAACTGCCAACTTGATTTCATTGCTTAACTTTACTAAACTATCTCTCCAAAAGCAAAGATATTGCAGGGTGCTTCTAAAGTCATTCAGCTCCATGATATTTTTCGGTATATACAGATCCTTAACAAAATAAGACACCATAACGTCTTTAAATTGGAAAACGTGCACCATGTAACCTTCCCTTCCTCTCCAGTCCATGTATAAAGTATCACTCGATTGCTTTCTGATGTTGCTGATATTGTTTAAAATACTGATGTTTGTTCTAATATTTTTTGACTGTTGTTTTTTGAAGGTACTATCATTTGCATCTTGTGATTTAAATTCTATGGAGCACAACTCGATAGCTACATCATCGTAATTCGTTTTTGTTAATAAATCAATCTTCCGTCCATTATCCTCAATTTCATTTAGAGTTTGTATCCGTTGAGTATCCTTAGAAACCCTTTCACCATCATATACGGTAATATCTTCATCTTCGAGGAGTATATCTAAGATGTCGGCAAACTTTCGTTGGTACGTCATTTCAGCGTAATTATTATGCTTGGCATCCTCTATTTTCCATTTTTTAAAGTTGTGCACAACTTCTTGAACTATCCGTAGTAACTTATAATGTTCCGATTTTTTGTTTTTTTCCTTGTATTTTTTTTCGTCTAAATGGCCCAATAAATTACAATCGTCCTTATCAAATTGAAACTGTAATAATTCACCAAAGATTTCATCGATAGCAGACACATTGAAAGATGGTTGACGAGACTTCATTTCATCGCACGCTTGGAGAATTTCATCGTAGAATGGTGCTGGGATAAATCGGGCGTATAAATTCACATGATCAGGATCCAATAAGTTGACTGTTTGAGAAAGACATAATTTTAACAATTCAGTTTCATTTACATCCAAATCTTTTTGAGACACTAAGCTGGCAGCTTCATTTAATAGAATGAATGGCAACGTTGGATAATTAGAGAGTGGGATAATTACAACTGGAAAGATTTTGTTTTTCAGCAATCTTTGTTGTGCGTGTGTTGTCAAAATACTTGTATAGAAATTAAATGCTTTATCATAATCCAACATATTGATGCTTTCCTTTCCTTTTCCATTGTCTTCACCATCATCTCTGTCTTCTTCTTTTTCCCCTTCTTCATCTCCTTCTTCTTGTTCTCCTCCTTCTTTTTCTCCATCACCTTTCTTTTCCTCCTCTTTTTCTTCGCCATCAGATTCATTTTTGTCACCTTGGTGTACGAAATCACTTAGATTTGACTGAGCACTAGAAGCATAGTTTCCCAAAGTAGCAACTGAGGTGACAGTGTATTGATGATTTGCCTTTCTAAGCGCTGAGTAAATCTCAAAGATTTCATTAAAAATAACACTCGCAGTTTTGGGTGCATTGACAATTTTTATGGTTGATCTTTGTTGTGCGGCTACGCGATTGTATATATTAACCCAATATCGCATTAAGGTTATAGCATTAGAGGCCAGCATCTTGGAGGAGTGGTTGACTATGTCATCTTTCTTTCTTTTTGAGAACTGATCGAACGTTGGTTTTTTAGTGTACTTGAAGTACAACGAGACGAGTTTTTCTTCTTCGGAATAGTTCATGACTACATCGTTAAAAAAAAAATTTTCTCCAAAAAAAAAAAAAAATGTTTTTTATTAAAGTCTGCAAGCCGAAACGCTAATATAATTGGCCCGGAGAATTGAGTACGTCATTGACATTTTTTATAGCTCAGCTTGTCCAATACAGCTATTTTTTTTTTCTCTAATGATTAACTCAGTAGTATTGTAGGAATCGCTTGATTAGACCAAAGGCTATCAAGGGTAGTAGACCAAAGGCTACGTCCTTAGTGAAATTATAGTTGACTGTGGGATGAGTGTCTCCTGTCTTAAGATTATAAAAGTAGCGTAGATACTAATGAGCAGTATTTAGGATTTATGAAGGTATATTTGTTTTTTGACTATGTTTGCCTATACACTATTAAATTAAATCAACTTTATACCGAGTAACTTTAGCTTTGTTTTTTAAACTCGATCACCTGATAGCTACGTAGGAATCGCTTGATTAGACCAAAGGCTATCAAGGGTAGTAGACCAACGGCTACGTCCTTAGTGAAATTATAGTTGACTGTGGGATGAGTGTCTCCTGTCTTAAGATTATAAAAGTAGCGTAGTAGTTATCAGATGCGTTTGCCTTAGTAGTATCGTAGGAATCGCTTGATTAGACCAAAGGCTATCAAGGGTAGTAGACCAAAGGCTACGTCCTTAGTGAAATTATAGTTGACTGTGGGATGAGTGTCTCCTGTCTTAAGATTATAAAAGTAGCGTAGATACTAATGAGCAGTATTTAGGATTTATGAAGGTATATTTGTTTTTTGACTATGTTTGCCTATACACTATTAAATTAAATCAAATTTATACCGAGTAACTTTAGCTTTGTTTTTTAAACTCGATCACCTGATAGCTACGTAGGAATCGCTTGATTAGACCAAAGGCTATCAAGGGTAGTAGACCAACGGCTACGTCCTTAGTGAAATTATAGTTGACTGTGGGATGAGTGTCTCCTGTCTTAAGATTATAAAAGTAGCGTAGTAGTTATCAGATGCGTTTGCCTTAGTAGTATCGTAGGAATCGCTTGATTAGACCAAAGGCTATCAAGGGTAGTAGACCAAAGGCTACGTCCTTAGTGAAATTATAGTTGACTGTGGGATGAGTGTCTCCTGTCTTAAGATTATAAAAGTAGCGTAGATACTAATGAGCAGTATTTAGGATTTATGAAGGTATATTTGTTTTTTGACTATGTTTGCCTATACACTATTAAATTAAATCAAATTTATACCGAGTAACTTTAGCTTTGTTTTTTAAACTCGATCACCTGATAGCTACGTAGGAATCGCTTGATTAGACCAAAGGCTATCAAGGGTAGTAGACCAACGGCTACGTCCTTAGTGAAATTATAGTTGACTGTGGGATGAGTGTCTCCTGTCTTAAGATTATAAAAGTAGCGTAGTAGTTATCAGATGCGTTTGCCTTAGTAGTATCGTAGGAATCGCTTGATTAGACCAAAGGCTATCAAGGGTAGTAGACCAAAGGCTACGTCCTTAGTGAAATTATAGTTGACTGTGGGATGAGTGTCTCCTGTCTTAAGATTATAAAAGTAGCGTAGATACTAATGAGCAGTATTTAGGATTTATGAAGGTATATTTGTTTTTTGATTATGTTTGCCTATACACTATTAAATTAAATCAACTTTATACCGAGTAACTTTAGCTTTGTTTTTTAAACTCGATCACCTGATAGCTACGTAGGAATCGCTTGATTAGACCAAAGGCTATCAAGGGTAGTAGACCAACGGCTACGTCCTTAGTGAAATTATAGTTGACTGTGGGATGAGTGTCTCCTGTCTTAAGATTATAAAAGTAGCGTAGTAGTTATCAGATGCGTTTGCAAAAACCTTGTGTTATCTTTTGAACTGAAAATAAAATGACCCCTTGCTTCAATGTAAGCAGGTATTCGACTGTTGTCATGTATTCTTACATTGCCCATCACAACTTAATATCTTTTTAATCCTTCTTTATTCATTACATCTAAGATATTCTTCAAGAAGATAAGAGTATGATCTGTATTAGTTCCTTTTTCTGTTTTTACAGTCTTGGATGTTCCAGGAACTTTTATTTTCTTATATACACCCGATTTATCTTGGATATGTCGATAATACCAGCATTACTTATACACCCCATGATAGTAATGCTTGAACCATTTTGAGTTGGGACCTTAACCTTGGCAGGTTTATTTTTAGGGGCCCAAGCTTCTCAAGTATCAAAACGGCAAAGCAGTCTTCTATTTCTACCAACTCATCTACATATACACATATTGCCTAAAAGATTGACAATGAGAACGATAGAGGTAAACATGTATTATTCAAGTCGGTAAAGTAAGTGATATTATTTGTGTAGGTAGGTATTAAAGAAAACTGATAAATAAGGTATTATAATACGTCTATTTGTAAAAAAGGGTGGTGGAGTTTTTTTTCTTTTTTACATCGATCTCCGACTTTCTGTAGTGGTTGAGACGTGAGCAGCTGTCGACAATGTTCTTTTAGGTGCCGGCCCTTGTTGTTGTTTTACGCCCACAACACCACCTCCCATAGATGCGCTCTGAGTATTTGTTGTGGTTTTACGTCGCATGATATTCGAGAATTTTCCATTTGTCTTTTTTTTGGACACCATGGCAGGCGTGGCATCTTTACTTTGAACATGTAATCTCTGAGCGTGACCCACAATACAACTAATCAAATCATTGTAAGTCTCTGCATCCATCTTTAATTGTTCTCGCTGATCTAATAAATGGTCGAGATAATCCGCTGCCTGTCTTTGAAGTCTACTGAGTTCTAGCACCATAGCATTCAATTTTACATCTGGGAACACACGGATAGTTTCTAGAGAAAATCCCCGGGTATTTCATTAAAAAACCATACTCTTTATAACTCTCTTAGTAAAGACATACCTTCTGTCAGTTCACAATAGGCTCTGGCAATATCAATATCCAGTTCCATTTCTTGGTCTGCTTCCTTTTTAGCTTCTTTGGCATGTTCATCCATTTTGCTCGTGACAACTCTTAATCCACCTGTGGCAGATGCAGATCGTAAATGTGTTTGAGAACCGTCGGGAGAAGAAGGTAAAGAAGTGGTGGATGAATTGACCAGACGCTTTCCGTCTACTGTCTGCCTCTTTTTGGTTGTATTAATATGACCTGGTGATCCTAATGGTGAGTGTAGACTTGAAGGTGATTTCTATATAAACCGGGGTAAATAAAAAATGCTGGTATACTTAGTACGTGCAATTACCTCCTCTGCACTAAAAGTGACACCAAGTGCATTAAGGTAGGCTTTGTTTGTTTCCGATCTTGTCCATTGAAATTGTCCCACTGCACCTGTCACTGGATTATAGAATACGGTATCACGCGAGAGTTTAATCCATAAATCACGACTATAGGTTAAGATCAGTAAGCACTCCTGTACATATATATAATCCCTTTCCCTCTTTCTTTTTATTTACCTGCATGGAGTATTTAAAATATCTTTGGGGTTATCCATTTGCTCTACGGGCGATGATATCACATGCGAAGTTTCTTCGCCCCACATGTTGCTGAGATAATTTTCGATAAAGTGGGATCATTTCATGAGGTCTTTCTTCTAGCACTTGGACCTGTACAAAAGAAAGAAAAAACAAATGAGGACATGCTCGGGAAAAGTTCATTTAGTTTCTTTTACATAAAGCTCTGCTTCGGTCGGTGCTTTTGGAGTTACTGGAGGTGGAGGTGGAGTAGGCTCGAAAATCATCAAAGTCGCCAAACTCGTCATCATCCACTGCATCGGCAAAATCATCATCAAACTCGCCAAAGTCATCAAATTCATCTTGTTGTGCTTCATCAAAGTGTAATACTTCCTTGGTAGGTTCGGGTTCGTCGGTGAAGGTGGTGCTTGAGGAATCGAGGGTGGGTGAATCCACTTCTTCTTTAAGACTTCTGGCTGTGCAGGTTCTACATTGACTTGTAAGGACATTCTGTGATTTTACACTATTTTAAAAAAAATATACAACAAAAATGCAAACACACAAAAAGGGAAATACATGAAAAAAAAAATAACTGCCTGAGTACCAAAACGTGACGTTTTCGAATTGCATTGTACTTGAATTTATAATTTCTTAGACCTGTGTGATTACAAATTTAGATGGTGTTCTTATTGTTTTGAATCAATTGTAATTTGTTTTGAGACGATTTATAATTTTATTTGAGACGAAGTGTAACTTTTTTTTTCTGAGATGATAAAGTTTGTAAAGAAATGGCTTGGTATACGAAGCTTGTATGCTTGGAGGTCTGCTTCAAGTGCTTCAACATAAAAAGCTTCAAAAGTAAGAGGTTAGTATCATGCTATATAGTCATGGTACATTTTGTTTGAACTTACGGCCTTTGAAGTAGCAATCTTGATCTTTCCACACAAATCAGTCTTGCCTAAATTACTGGTGAGCCACCTGCCAGCTGCCTATCCTGCTCCCTTACACCAGTATCAGCCAGTCATCAAGTTGTCATGTACTTAAAAATAATACGTGGAGTGGCTGTCACGAGATATATTCCACTTTATCATCGTCAACATTGCTCGAATCTTATTCACGAAAGTGAGAAGTTAGTATCATGCTATCTAGTCATGGTACATTTCGTTTAAACTAACAGCCTTTGGAGTAGCACTCTTCTTGATCTTTTCACACAAAGCAGTCTTGCCTGAAATACTGGAGTCGCCAACTATCAGTTGTCTATCCTGCTCCCTTACACCAGTATCAGGCTGTTATCAAGCTCTTCCTTATTGGTAACAGTTTCAGAAGGTAGCTATTATAAAGATTGACCAAAATTGCAATTGAAAAGGCTAATAGGAGTCAACAAAAGAACTTTTTACTGAAATACATACGCCATCCAGTACTCTCTGCACTCCACAAAGGTTGATTTGCGTTTAAAAATCAAGATTTTCTAAAATAGAAATCAAACTTTTTATTTGACCTCAATCAAATTTTTCATTCCTTTGAGAAAGTAAGCTAGCAGCTTTATCCAATAGGGCGAATGGCGTTGTTGGGTAATCAGAAAGTGGGATATTTATATCTGAAAAGATTTTGTTTTTCAGCAATCTTTGTTGTGCGTGTGTTGTCAAAATACTTGTGTAGAAATTAAATGCTTTATCAGCGTTGTCTTCATCATCATCTCTGTCATCTTCTTTTTCCTCTTCTTTTTCTCTTCTTCTTCTCTTTCTTCTTCTTCTTCTCCTTCTCCTTTCTTTTCCTCCTCTTTTTCTTCACCATCAGGTTCATTGTTGTCATCTTGGTGTACGAAATCACTTATATTTAACTGAGCACTAGAAGCATAGTTTCCCAAAGTAACAATTGAGTTGACAGTGTATTGATGATTTGCGTTTCTAAACGCTGAGTAAATCTCAAATATTTCATTAGAAATAACACTCGCAGTTTTGGGTGCATTGACAATTTTTATGGTTGATCTTTGGTGTGTGGCTACGCGATTGTATATATTAACCCAATATCGCATTAAGGTTACAGCATTAGAGGCCAGCATCTTTGATGAGTGGTTGACTATTTCATCTTTCTTTTTTTTGCAGAACTGATCAAACGTTGGTTTTTTAGTATACTTGAGGTACAACGAGACAATTTTTCTTCTTCAGAACAGTTCATGACTACAGTGTTGGAAATGCCATCGCATTAGAGTTATAGCGTCAGAAGCCAGCATCTTCGGTGAATGATTGACTATTTCATCTTTCTTCTTTTTACAGAACTGATCAAAGGTTGGTTTTTTAGCATACTTGAAGTACAAAGAGACGATTTTTCCTTCTTCAGAACAGTTCATGTCTACATTATTGGAAATGCTAGACCTCAGTATTTTTTTCAAACGTATTTTTTTTATACCACTTACATCAATTCTGGTCAAAAAACAGCAGCCATTTACAGTAAAACTCCTGTTATTCACAGGGAGGTCACCCTCCTATAGCAAAGACTCGCCGCAGCCCCGATATATCTTTTTCGATTTAGCGTCTTTTCAAAGAAACAAGTGTCCTTACTAACTTACCCTTTTACATTATCGGTTACTTTCAGACGATAGAAGAAGTTTTTTAAGGGAAAAGAAAAGGGGAGGAATAAAGTGTGTGAACTAGCTTTATTTATAGGCTGATAAACAAGCTTATGTCAGGTTGATTTAATTGATTGTTTCATCATCCATAATGTTTGGGCCTTTACTTAAAATAGAAACATTGGCAAAAACCCCCAAACAAATCGGAACTTGGTAGTTGTATATCTGCGTTCCAGTAGTAGCTTGTAATGACAGTGAAGCAGATTTTATGGAAAACAGAAATCGATCATCCTATGGTATGTCAATCGACGGACGGTACGCTTATAGTCAAGCCAAATCTAGCCAATAAAAGTGCTAGGAATAGTGTAAGGAGCAAATAGCATTGCTCGAAATAATATGCGCGAAATAGTGTAACTGGGTTTGAAAAGTGTTTTTTCCTTTTTTCTGTGACTTTTGTTTGTCCCCGCGTGTGAATTTTTGACACTTATAAATTGATCTGTTTTTCAAAATAAGCATCTAATCTGTACCAGAATACATATATCATATAATTTTAAGTAAGGAATATCAATTGATTGATAGTTGTCGTTCAATAGACACATTGCTTTCAAATAGTCTAAACTCCAAAGTAGATGTCAAATATTTCTCTCAAGAAAAAAGAACGTCCATACGGCTCTAAAAGTAAACCTGGGTCCAAAGCACCTGGTCCTAATCCGGCTCATCTAGTCAATCAACCCCGTTTAAGCTTTTCAAATGTCACTTCAACACAAGCCGAGAGCAGTAATTCTGAATTAGAAAATTTATCAATTTTACAAGATACATTGGTGATTCAACAATCTCAAGCAACACATACTAATGATGATATTGCAGAAAACAATGAAGAGGTAAAAATTTAACATAAACAATGCCGTGATTTTTGCGACTGACACGTATCCTTGAAAAAGCATATTAGTACAACATCATCTCAAAGCATTGCCACGAGTGAAGATAACAGAAATATTGGCTTAAACATTGCTGACGAGTTATTACCAGATCAATGATTTTTAAAATATTTAGCATGCTGATTGTATACGTAAATTAGAACATTAATCAAGCTGCTGGTGTGGATCTTGATGTCGATCATGCCGAAGATAGTGACGATATTGATGAAACTCAACTTCTTGATGAGCTCACAGAGGAGCAATTTAATGCTCTTGAAAACAGTATTTCTAATATTCCTGAAAATGGATGTCTTGATAATTATCTTGGAGGCATACAGGACAATCTTAAAGGTGGAAATGTACCAAGCCAATACATCAATGGCACATTTTGGATCAGCCCTCCAAGCGTTTCTTTTTTTTTAAAGCAAAAAATCAATCCCGAGCTGCTTTACCGCCCAAGAGTATTTGTATGGCTCCCTCAGTTTTTGAAAAAGACTCCTTTGCACTGTCCAACATGCGCAAAACCACTGCTAGCAAAAGAGTGGGTCCAAAAAACAAAGGCTCGAAGAATAATTGATCTGGATGAGTAAGTTACATAATTGGTTTGAGACTATAGAATGCATACTAACAATAAACATTTCAGCTGTTTCTATCTTTTGAGTGTTCGACTTAAATGTACAAATAAATCAACCGTTCATACATTTATGGGATATACATCTTCAGTTATTAGACAATTACCACCAAGGGTTCAGGCTGATTTCCCTGCTGTGCTTACCCATCGTTCTGGCTTTTCAAAGCAATTAGTAAGGCTCCTACGCACACAATTTCAAAATGCTGCCGGCCCTCATCAAATGCACCAAATATTACGAACAAATCATACAGAAAAATTCGATTCCATTCAATTCCAGTACTATGATGCTTAAAAAGATAAGCTTAATGAACAAAAGATGGCTAAAAAGCTGGTAGGAAATATTTCTACAGCTACAACATACCCGGAGTTCTCGACGTTTAATGTTAGAAATGGATACAACGGATATGTACCTTCAGCCAATTACATAAGTTATGCGTATTGCTCAATCATAGATGATCTCGGGTCTTATATGAATCACCACACGTCACTTTTGAATGGAATAGTTTAAAAACGAAACCATTCTTTTAAGGTATGCACACATCAGAATTCATATCCAAACAACACAAGCCAGCAATTAATTTTTTTTTAGATTATAAAACATGTGGCCAAAATCAATGGGGTGTCAACATTTTCATGTCTGTATACCCTCTTGAACGAATACGAAGAAATTCGCCCACACTTACTTGCACCTACAAAGTCATTGGAACACTTAGCCCCATCTTTCAATAACATGATGGAGAGTTATAAAAAGTATGGCTTTAAAATGCCAGAGCTTTTTTACACGGACAATGTTCTTGGTGATCGGTTGTTCTTGGAATCGACAATACAAACTTCTCTTCTAAAAGACGTTATTCATAAAAATTCAACTTTGACAGAACAAGTCGATTTAAACAGCCCATTCAAAATTAACCCCATAGCCAGATTGCCAGATAACATAACGGTATCAATTTTAAAACTACTATGGACATCAACCAATCATGCCAAAAACTTCTTGATGAATGTTTACAACAGGGTACCATTGCCATTAGATTTGACTGCGAATGGGCTGTAAGAGGTAAAAGATCAGCAATTTCCATCAGTGAGCAGTCTGGTTTGAAGTTCGTTCCTGTTGCTTAGGTGCAAATCGCTTACGGTAATTCTGTCTACTTGATGAGAAAATTTGATCAAGATCCTCACTGATACTCAAATAGCCAAAATCGGAAAAAACGTCAGCGATGATCTAACAAGATTCCGCTATATTGGTCTCCAACAATGCCCTGGTCAACTGGAACTTGGTACCTTTTGCAAAGATAAGGATCTCATTGAAAGAGGAAATACATCTTTGGCCGACATATGCGGGCTTGTTCTGAAGGTGCAGTTACCCAAGGCAAATTTTGTTCCTTGTGGTAATTGGGAAGCCCCAATCCTTTCAGAAGAGCAAATTGATTATGCAGCTTTGGATGCTTGGGTGTCATGCGAAATTTATACCAGATACAAAGATATGCCCACAATTCATCAGAAAGTAACTGTCAACACAACAGCCGGTTCTTTTGTTGCAATTCATATAGACAAATCTGCCTCGTCTTCTGTTGCTGGTTACGGCTATATATGCAATGATGATACTCCTCCTACAAATAATACCCATGAAACAATTCATACCAACAGTGCACTTATTGTAAAAGTTGTGAAGATAACTATTCCTGGATACCCTTTGGAGTGTTACAATGAGGGTCTGACCTTAGGTGATTTCCATGATATACCCTTCACTGTTTATATCGAATGCAAATATCTGTTTACAGCTTCAGAAAGAGTGCATTATTTAGTTTCTGATACTTCTAATACCCCAATCATACAAATACCACCCATTAGCAGCGATACCACTTCTTCACCAATCAATACCAATAAGAATTCTGTCGACTCCCGTGTTTTAAAGGATGGATTTCATATTATGGACATGATTAAAATTAATAAGTCTCATGGAATTCAAAAAGACTTCATGCGTCGTTTCCGTGACATCATGTATGTATGTGACCAAGAGGATAAAGCTTTAGTAGAAAGTTATCTTGAAAGTATTTGTACGGACTGGAAGACACGGATGTTGGTAAACCTTGCTTGGATATTTGAACGTGTAAGAAGACATATACCCCCAGCCGAAGAATTATACCCCGCCTTAAAATTCCTTTTTGAAAGTTACAATCCTCTTAGGTGTGAGCATTCCGGCCTTAAACTCTTTAATGCCGCAGCTGTTGCCATGTCCTTGCATGTTTTGGATTCGGTCAATCAAGGGCATGTCTCAGACGTTGTTAATGGGCCTCCATTATATATCGAAAAAGGCTTGGACAAAAACAATCTCATGACATATAAATGCTCCAGACGAACAAGCTCAGTTGAAGGAGCATGCCATATGAATATTGTTCGAAGGTTTGCTTCTTACAATGCATCAGCTAGATTGATTGACTCAATTTTAGCCGATTACCGGTTATATCATAATCTCAATGTAAGTATTAAATGATTTAACAAATATTTCATAAACTGAAAGTTATTCAACATCATAGATTGGGTCAATTAAAAAGCATCAAGGCCATTATAGTCCTTGGCTTGTACTGGCCATAAATTTATTAAGAACTGAAGTAGGTCGCGATACCGTTATGAATTATACCTGTGAACGTTATGGGAGTTACTTGAATTTTGAAACTTCTGGTGTCGTCGATATACCCAGAACATTTGGCAACTCAATTGGTATTAGACCTACCGAATCTCTTGCTCTAAAAAAAGGTTAAAATAACAAAAGGCCGGATGACAGAACTTGCTTCTTTGCCTGTGGTAGAGCTTCCTAAAATTGGTTTTTCCGCTAACAGGTTCAAATACAAATATCTATCGAATTGTCAAGGCACCTTGTATGCTGTAACTGCTGTTCATACAAAGGAAGAAGTATGCCTTTTGAAACTCTAATTAATACCTAAGGCCAAGAGAGTACATCTTTTTACCAACCTTTTGATTCGAAAAAAACCGAATTTCGAGCTTTTCGCTTTAACATGGAACTCTAAAGATTGCCAACATGATACTAATACTTATCACAAGACACCAGGACATTTAACATCATATTTTAACATTTTAGAAGACAGAAAAAAAAAAACAAAAAAACTGTTCTCAAAAATATAGAAATATCATAAAGTGTTCGAGTACTTGCTGAATCCCCATCCAGGTTTATAAAATCAACGCTTTTCTTAGAGACAGCCAAAGTGCACGTAGTCGCAACGTAAGATCTATGGTTTGGATGTTCTGTAGACATGGGAACAAGGATATACAATCAAAAACAATGTAAAAATTACAAATAAATGTACATCAAACGATTTATACTTATTTTGACAATTCTATTGTCACTCTTTCGCCTTTGACCTCATTTGAATTAAATTTTACGCAGAAATATTAATCTAAAGTCCAAACGAGAAGCTGAAAGTTAGCTTTAAAATACATATACTGGTTTAAATTATGTTAATTGTGATAAATGTGTATATATTTTAAGTTATTAAGTTCTATTGACCTCTTGATATCTATTAAAGTATCATAATCCCAACATTACAACTACGTGCACTCTGGCTGTCCCTAAGAGACCTGTAATATCAATACCTACATTACCCAAACGAATACCCCCATAGAGCAACATTTTCCACTTGGTACAATCAACCCACTGTCACCTCAATTACAGATGATACGCCCTGCATATCATTCCAGACATATTCCGGGCGCCACCCCTCTTACAACACCACTTTCACGCCACGTTACAGCTGAAGTAATCAATCTATCAAATGACAGGAAACGAAAAAGAGTATGTGTGGTATGTATGGTAGATAATTGTCCTGGAAGCTCCAAAAGTTCTCTGTGCAGTAAAAAATGCAGACGATTTAGACAAGAAAGCTGTACAGGTAGACACGTTATACAACCAAAAACTGGGAAGAAAGATTTTGTACAGCTTTTGCCTTGTTTAAATTTATAAATGTAGCTGATAATGTATGCTGGAATTGCTACCCGTCATTATTGGCTACAAACCCATATCACTATTATCTAATAACAAATAAATCATAATCTTTCCCTTAAATCACTGCAATAAATCTCGTAGAAAACAAATAGAACTTTACACGTAAAAAAATTAGGCAAACCCTTATGAACTAAATGAAATCAGATGAATTAAATGAACTAGCCCAACTATGGTTACAAGGCCTTTTTTTTTTAAAAAAATCAATCACGTGATCTAAAAAAGTCGTCGTATGTAGAAATAAAAAAAAGACTTTGCCAAAAAATAGGAAATGTCTAGAACTCCGTATTTTTTTCAAACGTATTTTTTCAAACGTATTTTTTCAAACGTGATGGTCTACACGTCGATTGACATGCCATATCATCTAAACTTCATTGGATGATCGTTTTCTGTTTTCCATAAAATCTGCTTTACTGTCATTACAAGCTGCTACTGGAATGCAGATAGACAATTACCAAGCTCTGACTTGCTTGGGAGGTTTTTGCAACTGTTTCTATTTTAAGTAAAGGCTCAAACATTATGGATGATAAAATAGACAAATGAAATCATCCTGACATAAGCTTGTTTATCAATAAATAAAGCTGGTTCACACACTTTGTTCTTCTCCTTTTCTTTTTCCTTAACATACTTCTTTTATCGTATGAAAGTAACCGATCACATAAAAAGGTTAGTTTAGTAGTGACTCTTGTTTCTTTGAAAAGAAGCTAAATCGAAAAAGATATATAATTGTGATATTGCGGCTGCGGCTAGTCTTTGCAATAGGAGGGCGACCTCCTAGGCAGAGTTCTTGAGTTTTTGGAACTCACGAACCGTGAATAGCTGGGATTGGACTGTAAATAGGTGCAATCATACTGGTCTGCTGGTCTTCTGGCCAGAATTCCTGTAAGTGGTACAAAAAAAATACGTTTGAAAAAAATACGGAGGTCTAGACATTTCCAAAAAATACATACGTTACAACGTTCTTCTTTTTAATTCTAAAAACCATGACAAAGAAATATCAAAGTGATGATCTTGATCGTGTTATACGCGAGGAACAAAATGAACTTTCTACTGCACTTATTCGTGTCTCGTCTGCGTTGGCGAAAGAAAGGATACATGAGCAGTTAACAAGTAGTTCAAAAAGAAGAGCTTCTGCTTTAGATGACGGAGAGGTAATGGGCTTAACTACTTAAAGTCGGTATGTACTCTTGTTGACATCTTTTTTTAAATAGAGGATCGAAGACGACGGTTTATATATTGGTTCTTGTGAAGAATCTGTCGGAACCTTGATCAAGAAAGCAGCCCTTAACTCATACAATGATTATCATAACCTGGACTATGACGAGAAATCCATTGTTGCGTAAGTTGAATAAAAATTGTTGCACATGAGATATTTCAGTTCTCTAACAGTAGCATCTATTAGTTTAGGTCTCAATTCTATCATCGACTTGTCTCATTTTTCTGCTCCTCAAAAACGCCTTTTTTCCGATGGTGACTGGAATGTCTTGCGCAGTAAATATACCACGCGCTTCTCTCCTGGGATCGACTTGAACCACAAGTTAAAATCAAAAATTGCTGAGATTGAAATTGTTTGTATTACTGAGACCAAGCTAAACAGTTCAATGCTTTAACAACAATTTATAAATAGGCCAGTAAACAAGAAATTGAAAAAGGCAGATTTCTCTCAAACCACAAAGAATCAAAAGCGAAAAGTAAAGTTGATTCCGATATCTTTAGCATTTATTCTCAATAGTAAGTTGTGCTATACTTAATACTGCAGTGCCATCGATTCTTATTCGTTTAATTTCTCTAGCCTTGAATTGATGGAATTTCAATCCTACGTATTCAGCAAAGATATCGACACCACTGAAACAGACGCTGTTGTAAAGATTTGGTCTCCGATGCTTGAAAGATTATTTAGAAGAACAGAATTGAGAACAAAGTGGTACGTAAAAATATAGCTGTTTATCCCTAAACATATCTACTATAACAAATTACTTAGGGGGGAAACGGTCGGTGATTCTGGAGATAGCTCAGATAATCTAGGCTTCAAAGTCGATTTAAGAGTGGTTAAGGATACACTTTCGAGAAGAAAGAAGGAAGCCGATAAGGCTAACTGTGAAATTTCGAGAATTGACCCTGGACTTGTAAAAATTACAAGCGATAGAACAAAGTTGTTAGTTGAGTCAAAAGCTGTATTAGATAAAATTGCTAAAGAAGACCCAAGAAGAGCGAAAGACATCTTAGTCCCTGCCTTACAGCTTACCGGTAATGTATTATTTTTTAAGGAGTGGAAAATTCTTTTCTCTAACTCGTAGTACTTTTTTTAGGCAATCATGCCACGCTCTATTCACTCAGTCTTGCCGCTAATGGACTTTATTTTGGTGTAAAAGAGGCGTCCGCTTATGTGCCTAACTTCATCTCTAATATGAACAACTTCAGAGACGTAATTCTTTTGCTATTTAAGTTCAAAGTAAGTACAAGAAGGGCACATTATATGATAAAATATTCTAACAAATAGGAAAGGCTGCTACTACGAATCTTCTGGCCTTCGGATTAAAAGGAGGTGATGATGGTGGTGGTAACAACAACAACAGCGACAACAATAGCAGCAATAACAGTAGCAATAACAACAACAACATCGGCGTCAATAGCAGCAGCAGCAGCAGCAGCAGCAGCAGCAGCAGAAGCAGAAGCAATAGCAGCAGCAGTAGCGTTAACAACAACAGCAATAACAACAGCAATAACAACAGCAACAACTGCGCTTCATGGGTCAGAGACACATGGATTCCCCCAAATAGTCAAAGAAAAACCAGGTTACCAAGCATTCCTACTTTGCTATATTTTTCCGATATGAATACCCGAACATAAGTTTTCGTCTCTCCTGTCTTCCTCCTTTAGCTATCTTATTATTATCACAATCCAACGTGTCATACCCACCAAAATATCCTCAGTAAATAATCTGTATCATTATATGTCATACCCATCAAAATATCCGCAGTAAATAATCTGTTTCACTATATCTAAATAGCTATTGCTTTTACGTAATAAATAAAGTTTAATTAATGCCAGTGTAACTTTACTCTTGAACAATTACAGTTTGGTTTAAACTCGTCTATTTTTTTATTTTTTCATCGAAACAAACACTTCTATGCATCAGAAGGAATAATGTTAGTTTATTAAACAATGTTATAAATGAGGTAATTCTCTTATTTAGTGAGTGGATTACCACAGATGTGTTAAATAGTTCCATGGTTTTCTTGAAAAAATCAAAGCAAATTTACAACTTCTTTTTTAAAGGGCCGCTCGAAAATTCCACGTAAAAGTATAGAATTATTCGTGACTCTGATGGACGGTTCAAAAAACATAATGAATGAAGTACCAGAGGGTCTCATTAAATATTTTCATTTCCTCAAGAAATATTTTCTCATTCGAAGAAAGAAAAATCTTGCTCAAAAAAATTATATTTCGTTATTGGCTGATTAAATTGATGTGAAAAAATAATGAGAATGAGATATAGTGAATGAAACCCCATACTGTATCAAGCCTGAACCGAGTTGGTGGTACGTCTCTACTAACTGAGACAATATTAGTTTATCATTAGTAATGATATTGTATTCAGTTATACCGTATCTGACCCACACTGAAAGATACTTAGCAGGAATATCGTTTGAAGCTTAGATAAGTAACTTCAAGTGTTTTGGTATCTTGTAACTTTGATGTTTGACTCGAGGTCGAAAAGATTCATTACTTGTTTCATAGCGCTGGCTATCTTGTCTGCTTCTATATCCATAGCCTCAACTCCGATCTCATCATATATGTTTCTTCCATGGGTGTCTTCATTTACGTATATTAATCTTAACATCTTATAATAAGAATCTGTGAGCCGTTTATTCATCTTACATATAAGCACACAGATATAAGAAATCTGCCAATTATTGTTTCAGCGAGTAGGGTCTTGCATATATTTGTCACTTATTATGGTCTCTGGGATGTGCAACCTCAATAAAGATGGATAAATAAACAAAACATTTAACGAAATAGATTTATTTATTCGCAAAAAAAAAAAAAGAAAAAAAAAATCAACAATCCAAGTGGTTATAATATGTTAGAGAAAAATCATTGACAAGAAATATTCAAAAACGTGCCTAGCCCGCCTGCCCTTTTTTCATTGACTGGAGAATTCCTAGATGTATTCAAATGATGACAGCTATACATTTTTTATCATGCAAACCGGTATCCAGAGTCAATACCGCTCTCTTCTACTTAACTGCAAAGTATACTAAAGAGAATCAGCACAGAATACATCCATGTTGGTTGCAGTAGGAGTCATCTTTCATATATGTGACGGATAGGTTATACCCTACACATTCTCAACCTCTCTGCTAGGTTACCAGTCGCAGATATTACTGGAAAAGATGAGCCCAGAGAAACATATATACCACAAGACCAACATATGTACCACATAACCAACTATAAGATTTGTAGAGGTGAGTTGAAGTAATAACAATATAGCTAACTAATATATTTAGATTACTTGCCTTTTTCATTGACTAGAGAATTCCTAGATGTATTCAAATGATGACAGCTATACATTTTTTATCATGCAAACCGGTATCCAGAGTCAATACCGCTCTCTTCTACTTAACTGCAAAGTATACTAAAGAGTATCATCACAGAATACATCCATGTTGGTAGCAGTAGGAGTCATCTTTCATATATGTGACGGATAGGTTATACCCTACACATTCTCAACCTCTCTGCTAGGTTACCAGTCGCAGATATTACTGGAAAAGATGAGCCCAAAGAAACGTATACACCACAAGACTAATTATAAGATTTGTAGAGCTGAGTTGAAGTAATAATAATATAGCTAATCAATATATTTAGATTACTTGCCTTTTTCATTAACTAGAGAATTATTAGATGTATTCAAATGATGACAGCTATACATTTTTTATCATGCAAACCGGTATCCAGAGTCAATACCGCTCTCTTCTACTTAACTGCAAAGTATACTAAAGAGAATCAGCACAGAATACATCCATGTTGGTTGCAGTAGGAGTCATCTTTCATATATGTGACGGATAGGTTATACCCTACACATTCTCAACCTCTCTGCTAGGTTACCAGTCGCAGATATTACTGGAAAAGATGAGCCCAGAGAAACATATATACCACAAGACCAACATATGTACCACATAACCAACTATAAGATTTGTAGAGGTGAGTTGAAGTAATAACAATATAGCTAACCAATATATTTAGATTACTTGCCTTTTTCATTGACTAGAGAATTCCTAGATGTATTCAAATGATGACAGCTATACATTTTTTATCATGCAAACCGGTATCCAGAGTCAATACCGCTCTCTTCTACTTAACTGCAAAGTATACTAAAGAGAATCAGCACAGAATACATCCATGTTGGTTGCAGTAAGAGTCATCTTTCATATATGTGACGGATAGGTTATACCCTACACATTCTCAACCTCTCTGCTAGGTTACCAGTCGCAGATATTACTGGAAAAGATGAGCCCAAAGAAACATATACACCACAAGACTAACTATAAGATTTGTAGAGGTGAGTTGAAGTAATAACAATATAGCTAACCAATATATTTAGATTACTTGCCTTTTTCATTGACTAGAGAATTCCTAGATGTATTCAAATGATGACAGCTATACATTTTTTATCATGCAAACCGGTATCCAGAGTCAATACCGCTCTCTTCTACTTAACTGCAAAGTATACTAAAGAGAATCAGCACAGAATACATCCATGTTGGTTGCAGTAAGAGTCATCTTTCATATATGTGACGGATAGGTTATACCCTACACATTCTCAACCTCTCTGCTAGGTTACCAGTCGCAGATATTACTGGAAAAGATGAGCCCAAAGAAACATATACACCACAAGACTAATTATAAGATTTGTAGAGCTGAGTTGAAGTAATAATAATATAGCTAATCAATATATTTAGATTACTTGCCTTTTTCATTAACTAGAGAATTATTAGATGTATTCAAATGATGACAGCTATACATTTTTTATCATGCAAACCGGTATCCAGAGTCAATACCGCTCTCTTCTACTTAACTGCAAAGTATACTAAAGAGAATCAGCACAGAATACATCCATGTTGGTTGCAGTAGGAGTCATCTTTCATATATGTGACGGATAGGTTATACCCTACACATTCTCAACCTCTCTGCTAGGTTACCAGTCGCAGATATTACTGGAAAAGATGAGCCCAGAGAAACATATATACCACAAGACCAACATATGTACCACATAACCAACTATAAGATTTGTAGAGGTGAGTTGAAGTAATAACAATATAGCTAACCAATATATTTAGATTACTTGCCTTTTTCATTGACTAGAGAATTCCTAGATGTATTCAAATGATGACAGCTATACATTTTTTATCATGCAAACCGGTATCCAGAGTCAATACCGCTCTCTTCTACTTAACTGCAAAGTATACTAAAGAGAATCAGCACAGAATACATCCATGTTGGTTGCAGTAAGAGTCATCTTTCATATGTGACGGATAGGTTATACCCTACACATTCTCAACCTCTCTGCTAGGTTACCAGTCGCAGATATTACTGGAAAAGATGAGCCCAGACAAACATATACACCACAAGACTAACTATAAGATTTGTAGAGGTGAGTTGAAGTAATGACAATATAGCTAATTAACATATTTAGATTACTTGCCTTTTTCTTTGACTAAAGAATTCAAATGATGACAGCCATGCTTTTCTTCTAGGTTACCAGCCGCAGCAATTACAGGAAAATATAAGGATGCTGCTCTTGTCGAATAAGCCCTTTCGTACAAAAAGCTAGACTTTGTATTTATAAAAATGTGGACCGAAGTAAGTTGTCGGCTTGTTATTTACGAGCTGCTTAATCTTTTGAAATTTGTTACTGAAACAAAAAATCCTTATTTCCGAACGAATACACACACAAAAAAAAAAAAAAAATGTGATCGTAGGCGCCAAAAAATGAAAAAAGCAACGTCATCTAAAAAAAATTGATTGGCCGGCAAAAAGTTTGAACGCACTAAGAAATTCTTGATTGGTCAAATAAAAAGTTTGATTTTTAGACTCAAATCACTGTAATAAGATCGGCCCGACTTATGTCTACAATCGAATATTACAATATGGGTGATACTACAACAAGAATCAAGGAGCAACAGAAACACAAAGATAAACCGTGCATTGACTGAGATTCCTTCGCGTAGAACTGCGTCTATGGAGCAATGTGTTTTGTATGTAACTTACATGTCGCAGCACATAGAAACATTTTAGAATTTTTATGATTTCGAAACTACAAAAGTCAAGTAGTTGAACTACCTCAGCTCCCAAAAAGCCATCGAAGAAAGTGTCAACATTTTAATAAATGGCGGAAAAAAGTTATTTGTAAATGTTCAATGATACACTGTTCCGTTCTATTGTGCCCACTCATCTGTTTTTAAATGCGCGATCTGTTAGGTTACAGGTAAAAGCTTCTAAAAACACAGGTGGTTTACCTGATTATCTAGGCACTGGTCAAAGAGAATATCCAATCAAACAGATGGCAAGTCTACACGGTATTTTACAATGACAATCCTGAGCTTGAATGTTATGATCTAATCATTTATTTCTCAACCAATAGCTGCGCGGTCACTATGGATATCGCAAGGGTTTGTGCATTGTTGTTTTCCCTGTTATTATGCAAATATATACCCAATGCACATACCCGTCGTGCTGTACCAGTAATTTATCAAAGATTGAATAGTGTTCAACACTGGTCGCAGCTCTACATAAGAAGGTCACTCACCCATTGGTAATTTATTTCCCGCCCACCTAAAGGTTAAATCCACACTTGGGCATTATTTCGAGTGTACTTTTTCCTTTATTCATTTAAATTAACAAGCACATCCAGGATCTTGTTCTTGTCTTCCGCTAGGTATTTGGATGGTATCGGGAAAATCACTAAAGAAAAAGAAAAAATGGTGATACGATGAGATGACTTGCAAATATAAACAAATAAAAACATGAACATACATGTCAACATCAGTTTCTTGAGATAAGGCGTTCTTTGCAATAGTTTGGAAAGCCTGTTCTACATTAATAGCTTCCTTAGCAGAAGTCTCGAAATAGCTTAAATTAGGGAGTTTAGTTAGATTGGATATAAACAAAATAAGGTTAGTTAGCTTACGGAACATTGCCCTTGGATTGACACCAAGCCATAGCACGCTTTTGGGAAACCATTCTTCTACTCTCTTCGACATCAATTTTGTTACCCAAGAGCACAAATGGGAAACGATCAGGGTCTCTAGGAGAGGCCTGAACCAAAAACTCATCGCGCCATTGGTCTATTTTATAGAATAGAATGAATTTACAATATATATACATAAAAAAAAAAAAATCATACCTAATGATTCGAAACTTCTGCTGTTATTCACATCATATGCAAGAACACAACAATCAGCTCCCCGATAGAATGCAACGCCCAATGATTGAAAACGTTCCTGGCCTGCTGTATCCCAGATCTATCCTTCATGTGTTTAGAATAATAAAAGAAAATAAAGGGTCTTTTGCTTAATCTGTTACCTGCATCGTAACAAGACGATCATCTACAAGGACTTCCTTGGTCAAAAAGTCGGCACCAATAGTAGCCTTATACTGATTAGAGAACTTTTTGTTCACATACTGATTCATCAAGGACGTTTTGCCGACACTAATGTTCACAAGATTTAGCTTCTTAACCCATAAAAAAAACCTTCTTTTCTTGTCTTACCCGCTATCACCGAGAATAATAACCTACGAGATGCAACTTTAGTTAACACACTGTTTCTAAAGGTTGGTTTCCTTTATTTATTACCTTTAAAAGTACTTTCTTACGTCCTGAAGCCATTATTTAAATATTTTGAGAAAATAAAGGAAAAGAAAAAGATAAAGAAAAAAAAATTGCGCTTTTTGTCACACACACACACACACACACACACACGCACGCACACACACAACAAGGCACTTGACCAGTGAAAAACTTAAAACCCCCCTTATTTGGGCCTTTTTTTTTTATATATCATCATTCATGTTTATTCGCTATCGCTACTACTACTATAATCACCGGCTTCAGTTCTTTGCATTGCCTTTTCAAATTGCTCAGCAAATTCGGCAATTGATTTACCGCTTGATAAGTCAATGACATCTTTGGGAATCATATTGGTAGCGAATTTGGGTGCGTTGCACGCAAGAGAGTTGGATTCAGCTTGGGAATTGATAAGACGGATTTCAGATACGCCCTTTTCAGTATCGACTAAAATGGATGGTTATGTTTTACTCGCACAATATTAAAAAGACACACACACACACACACACACACACTTACATGACATGAGTTCGCTCCAATCATAAAGTAAAGCATCAGTTGTATGATTAAATGGGTTAAAATCCACAATAAAGATTCTATCATTGTTACGTTGGATATACACATCAAACACATCTAAGAAAATATATATAAGCATTCAAGATTAATTTAGACATCATATTCACTTACAATTTGCGCTTTCAAATCCATCTCGAATGGTATCTTCGAAAAACTCGTAAATCTTTTGTTCAACATCTTGTGCCACATCCTTTAAAAATGCATAATAATTTAAATCTCTTTGAGTGATTCCAATAATTTCTTGGTTCTTGACAAAGCATCTAAACTCCATGGAAGGTTGTAAATCGTACCATTTGCGGAGTACGAGATTGTATTCGACCTTCTTTTCTGGTTCATCTACGCAATTTTCGTAAGCATGGTTTAAATCATGGTTGATGAAATCCGAGGATTTTAATAACAAAAACACATCAAAAGGCGATGTGCATTTTAACGACTGTGTGGCTGAAATCCATGCTGCGTCCTATCCTTTTTCCTGTATGAGCGAAAAGTTATACCATCTCTTTTTCTTTACATATTTACCCTAGGTGAGGTCCAGTTTAGTTTTGGAAACACGGCTCCTTCAAACTCATAGATAACTTCTCGGATCTCTTTTTCAACAAGTGGAAAATCAGGTATCTATATGATATACACTATCAGAAACATAGTAAACCATTATCAAATTTTGTTTTAATTACGTTGCTATCTGGTTCTTGATTAGGGAACTCGGTGATTTCTTCATCAGAGTCTAATTCTTCAAGCGTGGCTGCTCGAGGTTGACTATAGTTTTGGGTTAATATGCTTGTTTCAAAAGGAGATTTTGTAGACTATTACCCGTCTTCTGGCAAGTAAATGCCGTCTGCATTCAAGTAATCAACAAACTCGTTTGTCAAAGAAATGATCTTTGACTTGAAAGTATGTGCCTTAAATTGAGGATACCAATGACTAAAAGAGCAATTGTCTATATCTTGACAGGTGGTAGAAACCGTCTCGAGTAATTGGGCTTCCTTATGTTCGACTGACATGTTATTTTATGAAAAAATTAAATAAAAAAAAAAAAAATGGAGAAGTGACACTTTTTTATTTCTTTAATGACAAATACGTTTTTACAAGTCCGCGAAGTTCTTTGGAACTGTACCTGTGGGTTCACCTTCAGGTGTCTATAAGGTTATGTTAGTCATAATGGTTCACAACTTGATTACTAATTTACGTTACCACATAAGAAGAGGCCAAGCCTCCATCCACTCTAAAGTCAGTACCTGTCACAAAAGAACTTTCATCTGAGGCTAAAAAGAGTGCACCGTAGGCTTGTTCAATAGCCTCGCCTGTGAAATAAAGTATTTAATAAAATAATATGTTTCAAATCCTGTTGTTGTGTTTACCGAATCTGCCTTGGGGAACATGAACAAGACGACGCTGTTTCTTTTCTTCCGTGTTCAAGAAATCCATCAACAAAGGTGTTCGAATAGGTCCGGGACAGAGAGAGTTGAAACGAATGTTCTCGCGCGCATGTACCATGGCCAACTCGCGACTACATTAATTTATGAGTTACTCGTTTATTTCTTTATGTGCACATATAATATACTCACGTCATGGCTAATACGGCACCCTTTGAAGCAGTATCTATAAAATGAAAAATAAGCTACGAATTACGAAACGCTTAACATGAAACACTTACAAGCCAACTGGGGTGTAGCAGCTCCCATTAAAGCAACAAAACTGGCAGTGTTGATAATAGATCCGCCTCCACTTTTACGCATGGCAATAATAGCATGTTTACAGCCATACCATACACCCTTGACATTGATATCCATGGTCAGATCCCTATCAAAATAGAGAAAAAAATCAGCGTTTAGATACTGTTATCAGTAATGTGTCTTCAGAGTTACCAAACGCGATCCTCTGTGTTGAGAGCATTGTCATCTTCGGGATGCATGATACCAGCGTTATTAAACATAATGTCCAGTTTTCCTAAGGTGTGCGTTTAGCTTATTACACGCGACTTTTTTTTTTTGGTGATATTAAAAACTTACCAAATGTATTTACAGCCTTTTCAACCAAAGCTTTGATTTGCTCTTCCTTAGATACATCAACTTTAAATGCGATAGCAGAGCCGGCACCAGCAAGTTCGATAATTTTTGATACAGACTTTTGGACGCCCGCTTCGTTCACATCGGCACATACAACTTTGGCACCTTCTTTAGCAAAAAGGGCGGCTGTTTCAAACCCGATACCGCTGGAATAAAACTGTTACCAACTATCGACAGACATAAAAGCATTATTACACGTACCCTGCAGCACCAGTGACGATGGCTACCTTTCCTGAAAGTCTTCCGCTAGTCATTTTGTGTGAAAAAGTGTTTTGATATTAAGTAGAAAGAAAAAGATAAAGAGATAAGAAAAAGCGATGCAAAAATAATAATAAATGCTTTTTATTTCATTTTAGTGTGAGAAAATATATCTATCTACCATACGGAACAAATAAAATAGGGCGTCGCGAGATCAATTTCAGGGCCGGGTCGTACAGCTTTTTATGCTAAATATTTTCGTTTAATACGAGAGATAAACAAGTTAGACCTCGTGTCAAGTAAAAAACTTTACTGCCATTTTGGTCAAAAGTGAAAATTCGTTTCAGAATGTTGAATAGAGATGTCCTGCCGATACCCTTATAATTGGTGAGCGTTGAAGGCCAAAGCTTTCTTTAGTTTTTATTCGACACGAGAGACATTTCTGGGGGCGGGGATAAGATACTTGAATAACAGTTCTGTATCTAATAGTATGAACTAACCGAATTATCAATATATGTTTACGATATGACTGAATGAGGGTCTATTACAGGTTTTGAAATGTACATAGACGGGAGTTGTTATCTCTTTGTACAGTTTTCACACTTTTAATTCAGAAAATGTTAATTTTTTTTCAGACGAATCAAAATTTACTTTCAGACAGTATCTCCATGCTAAATTTGTTACAACTTTTGCAATTAAACAAATTATGGATCTTCCCGACATCAGGGGCTCGAACATTTCCAAGTGTTGTAGCAAGCAAGAAGGATTGGCATGTAAAACCAATCTCTATATCATTCAATTTGCCTGTAAATTAAGGAACCTATCCTTCTGCACCAGAAATAGCCTTTCATCGGGGCTTGTTTCTTCCATCTTTTTCCTTGACCAAAGAAGCATATCGGAATGCTTTTTTTTGTCGCGTTAATTAAACACTTCACAAAGCGATCAAAGGCACATTCTTCTACTTCTCAAAGGGAGATTTCTTCACTATTTTGATTTAAGTTTCGATTAAAGGGCCGCTCGTTGTCAAAGATACAGTTTTTGGTACAGAAAGTGAGCTTTTCCGACCTAATGTGTCATTTTTTTATTTTGTTAAATCTGATAACTGAAGAAGCGTTAGAGCGGCGAAAGCGAAATTTTTTTTTTAAAAAAAACAGAAACATGCAAAGATATTTAAGCATTAGCTTCTATTTAAATTAAAAACAATAACAGTCGAAGCCTTGGGGATACAAACAAAGCCTTTTTAGGATGACGCCATAAAACCTGTTTATAAATATACAATTAATTTGCATCAATGCATCGCTTGTATGTGAAATATGACATTGTCTATAAGTTTAACTAATGTCTTCCAAGTCGACAGGCCGAGGGAGAAAATTTGGCTAGTCACGATGAGAGATGATAGATTAAACCAGAAAGAATGGACTAACTGGTGGATCAATTTTAAGAAGATTACAGATGGCCGTCCAAGATTTAAGATTGAGTGACACAATCAAAAATGCACATGTGTTTATGAACTATAGAAGGAACTCTACATACGCGCCCTCCTTATTATTTTACATCGATAGGGACAAATAAATACCCTTTCTCTTTTTTTCTGAAAGATTAACACTTATTGGGTTTATCATTGTTTTATAAAAACGCTCAAAAAAATGACGGTGTGCTATGACAGCTCTCCATATAACTACTTAATTGTATTTGGTAAGTATATTAATCTTAATTCAGACTGTCACTGACACGCAACAGATTTTGACTGTAAACACATTAAATCAATGGGAGGCGTCACTGCCGAGATAGATATATCAGGAGGCTCACAATTTGTACAGTAAGTATATGCTTTCTGCACACATTAGAAGCTTTAATTAATTATGAACAGGGACCCTTCAAACATTTCGATACTTTACGACAGCATTACTGGAGTAATTATAGCTCGAGGAGATTCGGCTGATAAATGGCAGTGGGAAGAGCATCAAAGTCATTATTCATATGTTAGTAACGTGTTTATGGAACTTAACGCTATTTATTTGAAAAATCTGCAACCACCTTATAAACATGATATTCAAGATAAAGTTGTTATACAAAAAGTGATAACACTTTTACTTAATGAAGTTCAGCGTTATGAAAAAATATCAAACAGTTCAAACTTGGACTACTTACATTATGTTTTCAATCTACCCACAAATTGGGATGATGGCATACAAGAAAAATTAATCCGGCCTCTTTTTGTTCAAGCTGGTCTCATCAGCAAAGATGATCCCCGAGATAGATTAGTTTTTTTGACCAGATTGAAAGCCACATTCGAATACTTTCACGATTCTAAAGACGCAACGAATATACAAGTTGGACAGCAACATACTGTATGTTCTCTGGATTTTGATGACAGCTTACATGTAGATTTGGGTTTAGTGTCAGTTCATTATCCCTCTCTGACATCTGTTGATAGCAAATACGTCATAAAATCATCCAACTCAATTAGTTTCACCATCCCTTTAAACCAAAAGGATTTAAAAACACGGATAAAAGATTGTTTAGAAAAACGGTGTACTGCCACATTGACAGATGAATTGATCGATATGCTTACTTTTGAGATTTACGTCTATAAGGGCCCTGAAGGAAGTCCTAGGAAACATAACCTTGGAAATCGTAACATGCTCGACAGCAAGGTAAGGAAGACATTTGATTATTGTTACAAAGCACTAAAGTATCTTTCTTTTTTCTTTTTAGCTTTCGGTCGATACACCCTTTCGTGTCTACTTCGACTATCAGCCTTTAAAGGGATTACTTGATTTATATGATGACAAGTATGGATTAGAAAGTGACGATATTGATTGTATTCAATCAATAACCATTGGAGATATTTATGAAGACCTTACTAATCCTGTGGAATTGGGTTTTATAACCAAACTGGCTTTATTTACGAAGGACATCAGCAAAAGTAAACTTAAATCAATGATAGTTGTCTCTACACAAGTCATATATCAGCAATACAACAATATCATTTTGCTTAAGTGTATAGAAAAATGTGCAAATACATATGGAGAACACCAGGGTATTTTTTCATCGAACAATAGAGACTTTGTCTCTTCAAACTTTTTTGCCGCTGCGTGGCAAAGAATCCAAGGAAGCTTAGGAGTTATGAAAAAACAAATAAAAGAATCCATAAAATTCGCAGATCCAAAAATATTGCCTAATAGAATCAAGAGAGATGAGCAGTCTGGTGGCGCATTCGAACCCGAATATTTTGTTAGTTTAGGTAACAAGAGAATAATAAACACCTATGATACGATCAGCATACGTACCGTAATAGACCAACTATTAATCAGATTTCTATAAACAGAGATTCTTTCCGAAAATGTTAACATTATACTCTCAGTTACCGGAAAAGATACCAGTCCTCAACAATCTACAAAATCTATTCAATGGTATGATTTGTATAGTAGAAGTCAAATGCATTATAAGAACATTGGATTGATCTAGCTTTATACTTTTGCAGTGATATACAATCGTTAGACAAAGTTCTAGTACAATCAGACATCTATCAAAAACTAGCATTATGTATTTCCCAAAGGTACAATTGAATTTAATCGGCCATTTAACTTATAATATGACTTATTTAACTTCAATTAGAGTGAAAAATCAAATGGATGATATTATCAGTGATTGCCTTCAGTTGAACCCCAACTTTGATACGGATACAAACAATATAAGTTGGTTTATTAACTCCGGGTCGAAAAAACTTGAATGTCTTTTGGAAAAGGTTCAACTAAAAGAGATATTTGCAAAAAGGAATTGTGTCTTGGCCATTGCTGTTGAGACTGTCCGTCAAGCCAGTTATATTCTACTTTTTAAAATAATGTATTTACGCTATATTAATCAGCTGATTGAAGAGAATTTAAATGCAAATTTTAAAAATGATTGGGTAAACAAGAACATTGCCTATAACGTGTCTATCGACAAAAACGTATTGGATAATGTGTTTGGATCTAAAGAAGATTTGAACGAATTATTTTACGCAAGTGGAATTCTTCGAAAAGAAGATCAACATAGAAAAGTGCTATTTTCTACCTATGGCGAAGAAATATTTCCTACCATTCAACAAAAACTACCTGATCTGAAGTTCAAAATGAAAATGTACTTTGTAGTCGCCCAAATATATTCAACCCATATTCACGTTGCTCTACATCAAGCTGTCAGACTTAAATCTGTCGAAGAAAACGGAGTGTCCATTGTTGTTCAAGACAAGATTATACCAATCGACAATTTATACAAGGCTCTTTGTAAGATTCTCTGGACTAATATATCATCCGATATCGTCATCAATTATTGTGAACAGCACAACAATGAGACAAATACTTTAGTTTATGATTTCTATTCAACACAAAACCATGGTCAAATCCTAAAAACACTGGAATTAAGCGTACTGAAAATCGTAAGTGCAGCCTAATAAGTCTAAATCGCTTATTAATGATGTTTTACTTAGTTTAATGCGCAGAACACCAATTTAGACATGGATTACAAAAAAGAGATAAGTATCAATCATAAAAATTGTACTTGCAGTTTCACCCTTTCTTTCCGCACCATCATTGAAATGGGTATAAATCCTACCCTTCAAAGCGCCGCAAAGGTCATTGCGGCTTCATTAACAAGCGCTGAATTATTTGGAAGTTATGAGGTGGATTATTTATTTTTGCTGGGAAATCCTTTTTCTTTTTCTTCCGACTCGCAAGTTTATAATGCATACATTGTATTAATGCAAAATGCTATTTGTCTTGGTATCGAGTCCAAAGGAAAGGATACACAATTTATCTATTTACGAGACACGATTACTGATTTAGTGCAATCAACCGTTTATAATAAGAATTGCTTATATGAAAAGTTTACAATGGGAACATTACGTCAAGTACTTAAAGATACATATGCGGTGCGATTAAAAGACCATTTTGCCCATAAATTTGTTCCATTTTCTCGGATATCCAAATGTGAAAATGATACTGCAAGTGATATGGTGGGTGAAGGTAGCTTCTTGATAGTTTTTCGAAGGGGCCAAACCATTCCAATGACGGGGTTGACATTGAAAATAAATCTGGGTCATTTAATGCATCGTTATTCGACTTTGGTGGCAGGTAATTAACTTTATTCTTGTTTTCACAGCTTTCAGCAATAAAACTCATTTTTTTCTATCTAGAATTTATAAGAGTAGACACTTCAAACGAAAAATTACCTAATGATTCTGATATCTTGCCAAAAGATTCCCAAGGACCAAAATTTGATCTGTTCGGATATGAGGACAAAAACAATATCTCCTTTGAGCGGCTTGTACTTAACTTAAAGTACACTAACTACAATTATTCTTTACAGCTATCAATGCGAGAGACTGGGTATAAAGTTGAGGAATACATGTTTAAAGATATAGGGGACCCTTTAACGCTCGCTTATATCCATTCTCATTAATTGCAGTCAATACAGATTCATTGCCAATAGCTTACTAGATCCTGTCAACTTGCATTAGTTTTTCCAGCAGTAGTATAAGCGTGGAATAAAGACTAAGGAATGATTCTTTCTTTTGCACCCATTTAATAAAAATAAAATAAAAGCGCCTGGGGTGTTTCCAATTTTGAAGACAGCGTTACTATTTCTAGACAATTCGCAGCCTCAAGATGCCGTAAATTTAGTTGTTTTTTCAACTTAGTATGTATCAAAGGCAATCCATACCCACAATAATGGGGCACAAAAACCAAAGCCTAAATATACATATATATATATAACCAACAGGTAAACAGAAAAGTCTCGTGATTCCATTTAAAGAACCCCATTTTATTTTAGTCTCAAGACATGACTCGTTGTTAGACCACATCAGTTTGTTTGATTTTGATATACATGTGATAGGGAAGGAAAGGATAATAAGAGATATATAAAAAAAGTGTGATAATGACAGCACACTATGATGTACAAGAACAACTCTATTACTTCATCATAGACTTGATTAGTTATTACAATACACCCATCATGGTCTTTGTAATGACAACCAGTTTTATAATAAATATAACATTACACAGCCATTTCTTTCTTCTTCTTCTTTTCTGCAAAAGAAAAATTAAAATAAAAAATAAAAACCATGAGCAGACCCATTTCAAAAGGTATTCAACCGAATTATATCTTGCACAAGACACTGGCAAGACAATTCAAGGTTGATCGATTCTTGAGTGCTCTACCATTGAGTGCATGGCCTGATTTTACCAAAGTCGTAGATACCCATGTTTTACACCACAACAAGCATTTAAAATCAGGTCAAGAGACGTTTGATACTCTGGTAGCGTCGTTTCAGGTTATCAGCTATAAGAAATCGTTCCCTGCATTGTCTTCGTATTTTAGCCAAGTGCTTGCGTATTACATGGAAAAGAAAAAGGAGTTTGTGGATACGTATGATCATAAAGTGGAAAAGCACAAGCGTGAGATCGCTTTAAGTTCAGAGATGGTTGAAAAAGTGATGATGAATTTAAAAAAAGAAAGCCTTAGTTTGCATGAAAAATATTTACGAGGTGACATATTGACGGATTCAGAGAGCAAGAGATTAAGGTATGAGAAAGAAAAAGGTGATAAAGCTTGTATGTTACATGACGTAAGCGATTACTGATGGGTATGTATAGTACAAGCTTTTCTTCTATTATAAATACTATTGAATGCAGTGATTTAGAACAAAATTCAATTGCCAAAGAAGACTGGCACATGTTTTGTAAAGCGATCAAGGAAAAATACACTATTCATAAAAAGAAATTGAGCAAGAAAATCATTGAAAACTGGTACTTAATTGCCAAGGTAAATGAAAAGAAAAACCATTATCTCAAGTTATACTCATTCTTATACGTCCACTTGTGATATTAGTTGGCAGAAAATACAAAGAGTTTAGAAAAAAGTAGACAGCTTTTAGAAGTTATTTTGGTCAAAGAGAGAAATGATTATTGCAAAAAGATATACAAGATTTTTGAATTTGTGTAAAAAGGAACTTTTATATTTCGATTTGTTGCTATACTGATTTTTGATCGTTGTATTTATAGTCTTGATTTGTATGAAGAGAATGAATTCATGTTCAAAGAGGGGAACGAAGAAAAAGTGACCGAGCAAGATTACATATCAGCCATTTGGAGTCCTTTATTGAAAAAAGTTCATCATTTGCATGGAAAGTCCATTCGATTAAAGACACAAACACGGACAGGAAAAACTGACTATCGATTTGTTGTGGATGTCGGTAACAAACAGGTGGATTTGGGTGTAGGAGAAGCCATCCGCAGACTTGATGATTATCCAGGAAGATTGGTACGCGAAGGAAAAGATGTGGTAGACCGGTTTCTTCAAATCTGCTCTCAAAGCTCACCAGATCAATCCAGCAGCTTTATTCTTCAGACTGCAGGTAAAAATAAGATAAAAGCTTACTCGAATGAAAAAGCGATTTGTTACTGATATTATCAAAAAGGCCTCTGCGGTAAGCTATCATCTGTGCAAATAATTCAGCCCCAGGTGTATGCTGCAGTACCCCACTTTACTGTCGATATTCCTCCAAATATTTCATGCTTGGCGCCTTTTATCGATACATTAAGAATTTTGATAACAATGACAGTAAGTAAAAAATAAAATGAATAAAAAAGTGGCAAGATATTGTCATACTCATATGTATATCAGCAAAAAATGGAATGCATGGCACAAAAGATATTAATTTCACATGAATATGGGCAACCAAAGATTTCCAATAACTATAAATCATGGAGTGCGCAAACCTTTTATTTCCCAAAGACACACGAGTCTACTCGAAAACCCACACTTGTTCTAAAATAAATAAATAAAAATGTTTTAACTAGCTTAACAGAAAATATTTTTTTATTTGTTTTATTTTGTATTTATTTATGCGTATAAATCATCATCACCTCCTTCTTGACCAAAACCTGTACCTTCCTCGGTGGCAGATGCATTATTGGCACCCGAGCCACCTTGACCTTCAGGGAATTTGAAGGAACCAAAACCACGGGATTGTTGCAAGTTTTGAGCAAACATTTCATAGCGACGGATATCAGAATCGTTCACGGAACGACGAGCAAAACGCATAGCTTCTTCAAAGTGAGCACGTGTGATTTCAGCAAAAGCATCACTCTCATCTTCTTCATCCATACCAATATCTTCACCTGCTTCTTGTTTAACCTTGTTCTCTCTTTCTCTCTTAATATCACGTTCAATATCTTCACGGATGGCTAATTTAGCAGCACGTTGGCAGATCTCGCCTAAATCAGCACCGGAGAAGCCTTGTGTGTGTTTAGCAATTAAGCCTAAATCAACGTCGGGAGCAACAGGGGATTTTCTTAATTGAGCGGTAAGAATGGCAAGACGAGAGGTCTCATCAGGAAGAGGGATATAAATCAATTGATCAAGACGACCAGGACGCAATAAAGCAGGATCAATTTGATCAGGTCGGTTAGTAGCACCAATGACAAATACGTTCTTCTTAGCATTCATACCATCCATCTCAGTCAAAATCTGATTCAAGACACGATCACCAGCACCGCCAGCATCTCCACCTCCGCCACCTCTGGCCTTAGCAATAGAATCCAATTCATCAAAGAACATGACACAAGGAGCAGCAGCTCTAGCTTTATCAAATACATCACGAACATTAGCCTCAGATTCACCGAACCACATGGTTAAAAGTTCAGGACCCTTAATAGAGATGAAATTTGCTTGACATTCATTGGCAATGGCCTTGGCCAACAAGGTCTTACCGGTACCGGGGGGACCGTAGAAGAGAACACCCTTGGAGGGACTCATACCAAACTTCAAAAACTTTTCGGGATGCTCAACAGGGTATTGTACAGTTTCTTGTAATTCTTGCTTGACGTTTTCAAGACCACCAATATCGTTCCATTTAACGTTGGGAATTTCAACCACAGTTTCACGAAGTGCAGAGGGGTTAGAGACACCCAAGGCATAAGTGAAGTTCTCCATGGTGACAGCTAAAGAATCAAGAACCTCGGTATCGATGGTATCTTCTTCAAGATCAATCAGATCCATCTTTTCACGAATTTGTTGCATAGCGGCTTCAGAACAAAGAGAGGCAATATCAGCACCGACATAACCGTGAGTTTCAGAAGCAATCTTCTCAAGATCAACATCATCATCCAACTTCATATTTTTGGTATGAATGCGGAGAACTTCAAGTCGACCAGTTGGGTCAGGAATACCGATATCTACTTCACGATCGAAACGACCGAAACGACGTAAAGCAGGATCAATAGAGTTGGGTCGATTGGTAGCAGCGATTACCACGACGTTAGCACGAGCCTTCATACCATCCATCAAAGTCAATAATTGAGAGACAACACGACGTTCGACTTCACCATTGGTTTTATCACGCTTGGGAGCAATAGCATCAATTTCATCAATAAAGATGATAGCAGGAGAGTTAGACTCTGCTTCCTCAAAGGCTTTACGAAGATTGCTTTCGGATTCACCAGCCATCTTGGACATAATTTCGGGACCGTTGATCAAGAAGAAAAATGCACCTGTCTCGTTAGCGACGGCTCTGGCAATTAAAGTCTTACCGGTACCGGGAGGACCGAACATGAGAATACCACGAGGGGGTTTAATACCAATGGATTTAAAGAGTTGAGGATGACGAAGAGGTAATTCGACAAGTTCACGAATTTGGGCCATTTGTTTACGACAACCACCAATATCATCGTAACCAACATCACTAAGACCTTGTTCTTCGTCTTCACGCTTGATGGGGTCACCTTCACAATGAATCACTGTGTCTTGGGCAACCTATACGTGGCTGTGAGTATATATGCTGATAGAATAAAATAATATATACGTACGATACAGTAAGGTGCGGGATCGGTTTCTACAACTTTAAACTCCACAGCTCTCATACCACCACGAACGAGGAATGTATCACCGACACGTACAGGACGATATGCTTCCAAGAAATAAGGTTTCAAGAAGGTTTCGAACAAATTACCAGTTAAACCTTCAATTGTATCATCAATAGGAAGAACGTGAATACGTTTACCGTATTGGATATCAGGACAAGGATGGATAGTGATCACATCACCCAATCTCAAGCGAAGATTGTTACGTACGACTGCATAAAAAAAAGAAGTGTTTAATTAATTAAAAAAAAAAGATAAATAAAATATACCTTTGTTGACTCTGGCTTTGTTGTCCTCTACATCGTCATCGGATAATGCAATTAAGACGGTATCACGTCTCTTTTTACCTTTGACAATGACGGTATCACCTCTAAAGAGTTGTAACTTTTCCATAGTAGCGGGAGAGAGAGTGATCACAGAGTTATCATCACTGGTTGCGTCATCCACCATTAATTTATTGGGAGAAGCTTTACGACGCAAGATGGCTGTGGCAGGATCGTGTTCAGGATCGACCTTAGGAGCATCGGGTAAACCAGCATTAGGTCTATTATGAGGAAAGTGTGTTTGTTTTAGTGCGTACTCTTTTTACACTATAAATAATACTATATACTGTACACCAAGTTGGAGTGAGGTTCTGACATTTTTTTAATATGTTATAAAAAAGAAGAAAGAAAAAGAGTAAAATGTGTTATTTATTCATTTGAAGTGTTACGTGTTCCTTTTTTTTTTTCAAGCATTTTTGAACACCAGTCACTAATTAATAGTCTAAAAACTCCAGCAGAAACTTTTTTTTTAATCTATCCCTCCTTGATTCTGAAAAATGGATATTTTGCGAGCTTCGAGTATCGTCAAAGCATTGCCTTTTATATCCAAAACAATTGTGGATGATACACTTTATGAGAAAGTCTTGTCTTATTTAACCCTCGTCTTGTCACAATCCACAGACACTGATATTCAGACATTAAACGAAGCCAGTCCTATCTTTAAACACATGAAACAGGTACTCTTTAAAACACTAAGCGACTCCTTGTCTTTACTCATACACGCTTCTTCGTTTAGGCTTGCATAGATACACAAGACCAAGATTATCGTGTTACCACTTTATGCATACGTGTATTAGCCCAAGTGATTTATTACGCCCCGTTTCTTTTCACAGACCTACAAGAAAATTATGCTAGTTTACTCACATTAATCACTAACGGCATCAAGTCTTCCGAGGGTGCATTGCGTCGTGCCAGTATCGAAGCATGTCGATTATTTATTCATTGTCCTCAGGGCTATAAGTGGTTATTACACAATACACAAGCAACACGTGTGATTCCCTTGGCTTTGCTCGACCAAAGTAATTATGTCGTGGCCGAAGCATGTCAATTATTTGCTGCCTTGTTGACATTGGACGCCAAAGAATTACTGGAGGTGATGGATCCCTCTTCTTTTATCATTTCGATTTTAGACCCGCATTGCGATGATAAACAAGTGATTTCAGCCCTGGAGTTTTGTTGGGTCATGGTGAACATTCAACAACCAAATGCACTTATTTATCTCCGAACCAAGAAACTTGTAAGCTCCAAGCAAAAACAAAAACAAAAAAAAACTGCGTAAAAGCTGTTTAAAGACTAAGCTAAGCTCTTCAACTAGTTATATGGGGTAATGCCATTGTTATGCTCGGTGAATCGAATTATACGATACAGAGTGTTGGAAATTCTATCTGTGCTATTCAGTTGGGACAGAGATCCTTTAATAACGCTGGGTTTATCAGACATAGAATCCGAATTAGATACAACATATGAAAAAATGGTTTTTATTTCAAATACGATGATTCAACAAGCTGCCAACGCAGATGATTTAATGACGGCTGTGTCTTTGCTCGATACGACATTTGTCTTGTTGGGCCGTTGTAAAGAAAAGAACACACCGTTTGATACACTTTACTCGATATACGAAGCATGTCAAGCCGGAACACCTTTATTAAAGACAGACCGTTTAAAGAACAATGTATTGCAGCTTGTCTTACGTAGCATGCATACCTTGGTAAGAATTCTTCCGGAGACGATCCATGATGACCGATTCATTCATTTCTTTCGTGTGTTGGATAACGCCGTGTTTTATTCAGATCCACGTGTACTTAAATCTTGCTTGGATCTACTTACCACATCATTATATACGATGGCCGATCCAAACGTTTTAGCTCAATCGATGTACTCCCTTGTACATGTGCTGAGTGATGATTCAGTGCTTTTAGGCTGCAAAAGTCTTGTGATCGTGTTACAGGCATTGGATTCTTTATTGGCACATGAAGCCGTTGGCACTCTTGTCAACGAATCCGTGAGTTTCGTTTTTGATTATCCTTTTGGAGTATAGTTTATCTTACGTTCTAAACATAGTCAACTTCTGCTACATTGGTGGATGCATTGAGTATGCGATTTTTAGATACAGAATGGGATGTACGAGATGCTGTGATTCATTTTGTAGGAGGGTTGTTTCAAGAACCCGTGAATGATACCAAAGTACAGTTTGCTTGTACATTTGATTTGCCATTGCAAGTGTTCAGCCGTATACACGATGCAGAACCATACGTGCGTGCTTCTGCTGTACAAGTACTAACAGTAGGTCTTTCTAAGTTCTTCGCATAAAAAATGAAGTATTAACACGATGGAGTAGAATATGGTAAAATGTAAAGGAGGGTGGGATTACATCCAGGAACATCAAGTGAGTAAAGACTTGGCGGGGAAATTACCTAGTATGTTGTACGATTCTGAGGCGTTTGTGCGTCGAGCAGGATTAGATGCGATTATTTGCCTGGTTCGTAATCGATCTTGTGCAGGTATGACAATGGAAATTGAAGATTCTCAAAGCGAGACGTCACTAAAGTGGGTGTGTTTAAGAGAGAATGATTAATGAGACAAGCAAGTAGAGCTAACCCACGTTTCTCTTTCTAAAAGTCCAGTGATTATCAAAAAGCTTGTTTACGATGAAGATTCGGATGTACGTATCCGTGCATGTGCATTAATTGAGGCACTATGGAGATTAAACGGCGGAGAACACGAAGAAAAGAATGGGTTTATTCGTCATATTCGAGGAGCGGAATTGCTGGTGGAATGTGCGACGGATGTAAATCGGGTGGTGCGCATTGAAGCGTATCGTGTGATTGACAGTATTCTGAGTGACTACCCAGCGCAAGAAAAGGGACGGAAGAGGAAGTTTGAACACAAGGATGAATTCACATGCCAATTTTTGGAATTACTAAATACGGTCGATAGAGTGCGTTTAAAGGATTCACTTGATCCTGAACATTTGTATCAAGAAGCTTTTGATATCAATGCGGACATGATGACGCAATCTATTCTTCCCACCAATCCTGAAGATGATATCAATATGTTGGATTGCTATTAGAAAAATTACAAGGCCCGTGAAGAAACCCGATCATTTTGAATAAAATTTATGCGAATAAAATGATTGGATTAGATAAAAAAGATTCGATCTCAATCACCCGGTTTTTTTTTTGTTGTTATTCTTTGTGGCAAAGGGGAAAAGGGGGTAAACGTAGACACACGTTGTCTCCCTTCATCATTTTATTTCTCATTTTCTGCCTCACACAACAGTTTTTTTTATGCTTTTTCTGACTCGTGGTTGCCCTGACGACTGTGCCCATGCCAATCGCAAGTTAAAACCGAGATTTCAATACCAGAAAAAGAAAAAGAAAAAAGGCACATTTGTTGGGAGCACGTGGTTTCCTGCGGGGATTGGGAGGTGTCGAATACCCTAATTTAGAATGGGGGTGTTCCTCCCTCTTTTTTTTTTGCTTTTCTCTCTTTTTTCTCTTTCTTTTTTTTTCGTTTTTTATACATAAAAACTCCCTTTTTTATTTAATATGAATATTACCGACCATTATTCTTTTGACAACAACAATAATAGCAATGAACGCCGACCTTCTTTAATCGATCCAACGTCGAGCAGAACACTTTACCCGATTTCTTCATTTCGACATCATCCATACCAATTGGATAACAGCACACATTCGAGTCCTTCTAATTCGCGTAGAGGTTCTCTTACGGATCCTGCACTCCATGTGTCCTTTCGACCCACCACCTCACATTTATCATTTAATTCACCTCCTTCCTCTCCTTCCTCCCGAAGATCATCCATGGTTACAACCCCAGAAGGTGCCGGCGGAGTCAATACGCCTGTGCCTGTGATTAACCCAGCGTCGCCATGGAGACGGGAATCATTACCGTCCATCACCCACCTAACCAGCAAACCATCCGACTATCAGTTCAAACATGTTAGAATACAGGACAACCCTAGACGTCATTCTATTGCTGCTACGCCTAGGAAATCTAGACAAAATTCGCTATCTTGTACACCTTATGAGGAAGAAGAAGATGAGGAAGAGGAAGATGATCGCCGTATGATGAGAAGAGGCAGTGAACAAACACCTTATTCTCGCTCACCGGAGTTACGAGTGAGTCATAAATTGGCTGAACGTAAAAGAAGAAAGGAAATGAAGGATTTATTTGATGATTTAAGAGATTTACTACCTGTCGACAAAGGATTAAAGACAAGCAAATGGGAGATCTTGAGTAAAAGTAAGTTCTCATTTCTTTTTTATCATTTGTTCTGTATAACTAAACATTCTCTTCTATTCCTTCCGTAGCACTGGAGTATATTCGAATCTTGCATGAAAGAGAAGGCTTAATGGAAAGAGAAAAAGCTGACTTGTTGAATGAATTAAATTGCTTGAAGCGATAATCTGTTGCTTTCCCTTACCAACCCCACCTCTCCCCTTTTTTTTTCATCCCCTCCTAATTAATAATAAAAAAATTCTATTTTAACTGCCACGTGTCGCAAACTTTAAATGCCGAAAATATATAAAAAGAATTTGTTGTGTGTGTGTGTGTATGTGTTTGTGGCCCATAAAAATAGTAACAGGTAGTTCATAACAGCACCCATAAATGGAAGTCCGTTATAGCTGTATTTCCCCAGAGACGCCCTTCACGGGCAAATAAAATCATTTAGTCATTTCTTCTCCATTTGCATTAATGTGGTACAAGGCAATGTCCACGTTTTTATTACTTTAGCGCATGGATTTGAACCATGTGTGTACACAGCAATGATCGCTGACTATCATGTATACCTTATCAGTTCAGGTACACTAGACATCTAATCGTAACAAACATAATTTAGACCATTGCTATATTAATTGTTGGCTGAATAGTCCACTTACCACAAGAATATACTTAGCAGCAATCTGATAGATGTTGGCATAACATTATAGATTTGCTGCAATCAAGTTACATCTCAATCCCTGTGCATCTTTCTTTTAATGAGCCCAACATTCATACAAATCAAATAATGTATCAATGCAACGTAAACAAACAAGTTGTCAGACAGGTTTAAGTAAAATGTACAAAAGGATTAAAGAATTATAAAGTGCTCTTGCAAGAAATTGATTTTTCATGTATTGAAACAATAGCTTCGGTCAGTTGTGTAAAATCAAGTACTCTCTTTGAATCAATAGATTGGTCTCAAATACTTGAAGATGAAGTGGCCTATATTTAACACAGTAAAGCTCGTGATTAATCCTATGGACATACCGTAAGCAAGGTGATTGCAGCTGTTATCCACAAATCATAGAATAAAAGGAGAGGTAGGACAGAAGAAAGAAAGAAAGAACGCTGATAGATATGAAGAAAAAATATACGACAAGAAAGGTAAGGTCTAACAGTTATTACAGGAATGACAACAAATACGGATCTGACATGACTAAAAGCCATGTCCTGGATACAAGAAAAAGCTCAGCGCTGACCCTTAATGTGAGAGATTGGTCCATCTATTCGAGGACATAAACAAAGAAGCTTGAAACTACAAAAGCTTGAATGTGTTGGAAAAGGCAAATCATTTAATGTAGATGAGTATCAGCGCACCAGTCTCCACAACAACTGACTTGGGCGGATGCCCCCCCCCCCCAGACATGTAACCCGCACGATAAAATTGATGCGGAGTTTCCATCTCTCACTCTTTACCTACACTCGCACATAACAGGGCTCATAATGTTTCAAGCTGTCAAGATCTACTTGACAAATTTGATCGGACCAAAATACATTTACCGTGTAAAGATTAATCATTTACCAACACATGAAGTCGGATCCATTAAGCGATTTTTACAAACGTTTGATCTGAATACGTTTAAAAAGGCTCCCAAATGGGATTACGCCTACATGAATTTTGAGGTGAGTCGACGTTTTAGGTGTGTAAGAAGTAAATGATACTGATCATGGGACAAAAAATAGACTGAACAAGCAGCTCGTGAGGCCATGAGAAAGTTACAAGGCGTCGAGTTTAAGAAGAAACTGTTATCAACTGAATTTAGTAAAGTAGAAGAGCAAGTGTTTCGTTCAAGATTTGAGGGTAAGAAAAAGATTCTTCCGGACCTGGCCCTGGAAACAAGATCACCAGCAGAAAAGTTAGCAGATCAAGTGACACCCCTTTACAAGTAAGCTTTCTTTTCCCCCTGACAATCCACACACCCTTTCTTTTTCTTTTTTCCTGACTGTAGTATATAGAGTACCGTACCTGGATCAAGTGGCAAGAAAACATAAATTAGCCTATCGTTTCTTAAACACCCTCAGAAAGAAAGTCAGTACATTACCAGAGATATCAGACGAAGCAAAATTACAAGTCTCTTGGACAGATGCAATGTACGCTCCTCTTCTTTAAAAAATAGGATAGTGCACTTATAGTTTTTTTTTAGTGAAACCATGGACATCAAGTTATTGAAAACGATAAAATCACCATCAACACAAGGATACAGAACAAAATGCGAGTTTACGATCGGTAAAGACTTGCAAGGAGAAAAGACCGTGGGTTTTCTTTTGGGTCTCTATAGAGATGGTGTGACAGCTGTACTGAGCCCAGAAGACTGCTTGCATGTGTCGGATCAGGCCAAAAAAGTGGCTAAACTCATGGAGGTACATCTTTTTTTTTAAAAAAAAATAGACTCGAATCACATATTTGCTAACAGAGATAATAGGACTATGTGAAAGAGTCTAGATACGATGTCTACGACCGAGTTAATCAAATGGGAGTATGGCGTACCATCATGACGAAAACACAACGTACAGGCGATGGTAAAGAATAAGCATGGAAATATCTCTTAACATAGAACTCACATCTCCCTCCTATAGTCATGATACTAATTCAGATGAACACCTCGCAGCTGACGGACAGGCAAGTTCAAGCGGAAAAGGAGAAATTAATAGCATACTGGACTGCCAGGATGAAGACTACGACAGTCATGTTGCAAATATGGAACGGCGGCTCTAACGGAATTACGGATAAAGGCACAACCGAGATCTTGACAGGAGATGGTTATGTGTATGAGGAATTATTAGGTTACAAGTTTAGAATATCCAGTAACGCCTTTTTTCAAGTGAATACAGCAGCGACAGAACTTTTATATGCAAAGTGTGCTGAATGGACCAAATCGGATAAGAAAACCACATTGCTGGATTTATGCTGTGGCACAGGTACCATTGGTATCCTCATGTCGAAATGGGTGGATAAAGTGATTGGGATAGAGCTTATTCCGCAGGCAATTGTGGATGCCAAGGCCAATGCGTTGTTGAATAGTAAGCATAGAATAGATGAATAAGGGGATACGCATTGCTAAAATTAAGTACATATGTAGATGTGGTGAATGTAGAATATCACGCGAGTAAAGTAGAGGACAAGATGGATATTATTGTGCGAGAAAAGAATGAGAGTGTGATTGCAGTATTAGATCCACCTAGAAATGGCGTGCATACCAGCGTGATTAGGGCGATTCGAGAATCGGATGCGATTGAAAAGGTTATTTTTATATCGTGTGATGTTAAGCAGACGCTGCCTAATTTGATTGGTCTCTGTCGCCCGACATCCAATCGATTTAAGGGGATGCCTTTCAAGCCATCCAGGGCAGTCTGTATTGATCTCTTTCCGCACACTGAGCATTGTGAAATGATGATAGAATTTGTTCGTTTAAAAAACCCCGCCACACCTGCATAGTAAACACGTCATCTGTATAATTTTAAACTTTTTTTTTGTTTGTACACACACTGGGGCAGTTTTTCTCTCTCTCTCTCTTTTCTTACCTTCTTCCCCTTTCTTTTGTTTCTCAATTTTTTTTAATTTTTTTTATCTCCTTGTTATTCTAAGCAAACAAAATGGCTGATGAACTTGCAGGTTCATCTTTTTTAGGCACCAATAATTACTTTATGCCCAAGTCCAGGTCCATCTCTTTTGCGGTGGAAGAAGACCCCTGGAGTGCAGCAGGCTTTGATCCCGTAGATGAAATGAGACAACCTTTACATCAAACACAGGCCATGGATGAGGACATGGTTACTGAAGGCATCACGGCTGCTAATGTCTTGGGTAATTATATTAAAAAAAAAACTTGCCACTTTTTCTTGCATCTAAAACTCTTTTCTAGTCGGAGTTGATTTGCCAGAGATATTCGATACCGCTTATATTCGTGCAGGTCCTGTTGGTGACCGTGTCAGTATTGATTCGCTCCAAGTCATCATTGGTTTAGGAGGTCTTGGTCCACGTTTATATGAGCAAGTAGGTAAAGAAATTAAAAAAAACGAAATAGAAAGGAATGCCTTTTTTAAAGCGCATTATGTTTATTTTTTTCCTCCAATTAGATTTCCGCCATGATTGTGCCCTCAGGTGCAATGTATGTGACCCGAAATGAGTTTAATACTGCTTTAGCGCTCTTGGGTTGCGCACAAAAGAATATGGGTAAGTGGGCATCCGAATAAAGTTGTGTGTGTGTGAGTGTTAAATTTTGCGCAATTAGATTTATCGCTCGTTAAAGTGTATCAACATCGTAATGGTAAGACAACATCTATAATTTTAAATTGATTGAATATTAATTTTTTAATATTAAATTAGATCTGCCTGTGCCTTTATTATCTAACCTGGAAACGGTCTCCATTAAACGTGTGAACCCTTTGATGACCAGCAGCAAACCCAAATCTACCGGCTACGACGATGATCCATGGCGAGTTTCGTCTACACCGCCACGAAACGATTTTCCCGTCTATCAAGATGTTCCTATCAAAAGAAGCATCGCACCTAAACCCATGATTGTACAACCCGTAGCCGACAGACATATAGACAAAGTCTCCACTCAGGCGCTTGTCAAGGCCTCCACAGAGAGTTATCAATGGTTCTTGGACTTGGATCAAATCACAGTAGCCGTGGCAGAAAAGGAAGGGTTTTTATTTACACACGTCAACTATTGGGTTCATAGCACACAACGTCAAACGTCCGTAAGAAGAAGATATAGTGACTTTTATTGGTTTTGGGAAACGCTCTTAAAAAGGTATCCATTCCGTGTCGTGCCCAACTTACCACCTAAAAAGATCTCTGGCAGTAAGTTTATAGTTTGCATGTATTGTTAAAGGATGCTGACATTTCCATTTTTTTTCTTTCATTACGAAGAGGATAAGGCGTTTTTAGAAAAGAGATGTCAAGGTTTATCACGTTTTATAAATTGCGTTGTGCGACATCCAGTCTTAAAAAACGATGAAGAGGTTATATCATTCCTGACAGAACAAACTGTAAGAAACACAATGTGCATATTGATGAGTGTTGATATTGACACTTTCTATCATAGGAATTTGTAGCCTGGAGAAGAGCAAAATCCCCTTTGGTAGATGAAGAATTTGTGCGTCTCAACCCTCATACCGAGGATCTCGAAAGTTTCATACCCAAAGATTTAAATGACCGTCTCAATGAAATGAAGAAACGATTACCTCAATCCATTGAAAAGTATGACGAGCTGTGTAATGTAATGGATCGATGTATTCGATTAAAAGAAGCAAGAGCTCTAGAGATGAAGAAATACAATAATACCTTAAAGTAAGTCGCTTTTTCTTATATTTTTGCTCTAGTTATGCTGAAAATTCACATTATAGGGAATTGAGTGAAATCGAACATGTATGCTTTGTAGCTGACTGTCAGGCATGTACACAAGTAGTACGTGGCTATGAATCTGTTGGTACTTATATGAGCGAGGCCAGTACTATAATTGAATTGGATGTGGCTTCTGCCACGACAGGCGTCCTGGAGAACTTGAAGAGACACCGCGATATTTCTATTGCCTTTCTTGAGATGCTGGAAAGAAAAGGTCGACTGGAGTCCAACCAGATCAGCACGCTTTACAAAAAAGTGTCTGCAAATAAGGCTAAAGTGAACCAGAACCGAGGTGTACCTGGTTTGGAATCCGAAGTGGCTAGATTAGATGCCGTAATCAAGTCGGATTCGGAGCAATTGACCTACCAACAAAGACGTGACACTTATATTCAATACTGTGTAGCAACTGAAGCTTCTTACTTGCACAAGCAACAATCCTTTGTATCTTTACTCTATCAGAATTTCGTGCATGAACAACTTCAATATGCACGCAGATCTGTTGATAATTGGAAGGCTTTGGAAGCTGTTCTATGTGAAATGCCCAAACCCGAAGATTTTGCTTAAACCCCCCCCCCCAAAAAAAAACTTAATTGATTTCTCAAAAGATATACCCCACACCCACACACCCACACACCACGGCCCTTTCTCTCTCTATCTCTCTCTATTGGTCGCCCCTTTATATGTATAACCATCTGACACAAAATAAATGTTTTGTTTTTGAGAAAAAGTTAAAACTGCCACATAAATTACGACCAGGCACATACTTTATGTCGAAACAAATTTTATTGAATCCCACTGTGATTGACATTGTCATTGAGACAACAATTGGATCTGAAGGAAAATGCAACTATTTATACATTTACTATTTTAGACCGATATAGAATACATCACTCTGCGGCTGTACTTGTTGCTACAGAAAAACACGCATATGAGCCTCTATTTATGCCTCCATATTATTCATTTCCAAATTTAATTGAAGAGCGTTGGTCTAAAACTAAGCAATACAAACATCGTATTCTTCCGATAACGCAGATATTATTCCTCTACGTATCACGTAGACTGCCACTACAATTACCCTTGAAAAGTGTAAGAGGTAGATTCAACACGCTGAAGCTTATTGGGACAGATGTATCGATAAAGAAATATTTGTTCAAATTGAAGTAGTACAATTCCATCTGAAAACATACGCTGTTTCCTGGCCCCAAAGAATTCCTAGGCTGACCATCAATACTGTGCGCTCGCGCTTGATCTTAAATCATTGAAAGAACCAATAACCATTTTCACCAAGAAACCGACCAAGAACAAAGCCTATACGATGCCCTTTAGTGAATAATAACAGGTTTTTATAGGGATTCTATAGGGCTCTCTGACTTGCATCAGAGGCAGGATTTATGATAGCACTTGCGAATATAGTACTGGTCCCTTCATTAGTCTTGAGTTTTGAAGTAGAGTTTAAGATGGTAATCCTAAAGCTCGGGTTTTAGATGCAGTTACTTTATTTATTAAGAAGTTTGAAAAGTTTACATTAAAAGAAACCAGTGTTAAAAACTTGTAGGATGAATGTAACCTTTCATTTAAACGATTCAACTAAAATCGCAGATCGTGTAGCATGGGTTGAAGAGTAGAGTAAAACAAATACGAATTATCTTAAAAACTGTTTTTTTTTTTTGATGAATCCGGTTTTGATATCAACATGAGACATCCAGGAGAAAGGGCATATCAGCTATTGTGACTATTTCCAGCACCAGAGCAACACCACAGTCGTAGATGCAATTTCAGCGAGGTATGTCGAGTCAATGGAGCTTAGAAATCCGCAGGAGTACTCTTTAAAAAGGATAAGGATCGATTTTGCTAACCGTAAAACGAAAGCACCATCCAAGTCAATAAATAATGGTCCTAAAGGTACTGTCACGGGTCATTGTTTACATTTCATTCAGAAAACTATGGACGAAATGGGTTGCGTTCCTGAAATGAAAAAAATATTACATGGTAATGTACAACGCACCCATCCATACTATCGATGCAATAGACGCTATGATTACAAAAAGAGGGTATAAATGCGTTTATCTCCCGTCTTACTCTCCTAAGCTAAATACTAATGAGCGTATAAAAAAACAGGTTTGAGCAAGCAACATTTTTGTCGCACTTAAGCACTAAATTCATGCTGCATAAGCTTAATTAGAGCCCTCGCGAAAATTTCTTAGTTTGACAGGTGAAAAAGGCCTTTCGCGATTTAAGCACGTCAAAAATACAACACCTTTAAAAAAAAATGAAACATTGGAAACAAGTATCAACGCACAACTTGAATAGGAAGCTAGCTTTAAAGTTAAAAAACGACAAGAAGTTATGTATAGGATATTTCATTCTTCAAGTAAATTTTAATATGTTTTTCTATATACTAGGGGGGTTTGAGTTTTTTTTTAATATTTTATAATTTAATAGAAACCCTTGGCGTGGTTATCACAGACTTCACGGAGCTTGGTCTCGAGTTCCTTGGAGAGGACACCCTTGGCACGGATTTCCTCAAGGACTTCGGGATGTTGGGTAGCAACGTGGCTAATGAAATCCTTTTCCCATTCGACAACCTTACCGACGGGGATCTTATCAAGATAACCGTTGACACCAGCAAAGATGATGGGGACTTGAGCTTGGATAGACAAGGGAGAGTATTGAGGTTGCTTGAGCAATTCAGTGAGACGGGCACCACGGTTTAACAAGAATTGAGTGGAAGCATCCAAATCAGAACCGAATTGAGCGAAAGCGGCAACTTCACGATATTGGGCCAAGAAAAGCTTCATGGAACCAGCAACTTGCTTCATGGCCTTGGTTTGGGCAGCAGAACCGACACGAGAGACGGAAAGACCAACGTTAATTGCGGGACGAATACCCTTGAAGAAAAGTTCGGCTTCCAAGAAAATTTGACCATCAGTAATGGAAATAACGTTAGTGGGAATATAAGCAGAGACATCACCACCTTGGGTTTCAATGATGGGAAGGGCAGTCATGGAACCATAACCGAAAGCCTTGTTCATCTTGGCAGCACGTTCCAAAAGACGAGAATGGAGATAGAAAACATCACCAGGGTAAGCTTCACGACCAGGAGGACGACGGAGCAAGAGAGACATTTGACGGTAAGCAACAGCTTGCTTGGACAAATCATCATAAATGATCAAAGAGTGACGACCGTTATCACGGAACCATTCACCGAAGGCGGCACCGGAGAAAGGAGCGAGATATTGAAGAGGAGCAGCTTCAGAGGCAGTGGCAGCAACGACAATGGTGTACTTCATGGCATCTAAAATTATCGGTGTAAGTTATTTTACTACGCTTTCATTTATATATATATATATATATATAACCCTAAAAAAACACTTACCGTTCTCTTCGAGAGTACGGACCAATTGGGCAACAGTAGAACGCTTTTGACCGACAGCAACGTAGATACAGTACAACTTCTTGGCTTCATCAGAACCGTTGTTCCAGTTCTTTTGGTTAAGAATGGTATCGAGAGCGACAGCAGTCTTACCGGTTTGACGATCACCAATAATCAACTCACGTTGACCACGACCAATGGGGACCATGGAATCAACAGACTTGATACCAGTTTGCATAGGCTCGTTAACGGAGTGACGAGGTAAAATACCAGGAGCCTTAACTTGGACACGAGAGCGACCAACGGTGTCAAGAGGACCCTTACCATCAATGGGGTTACCAAGGGCATCAACGACACGACCAAGGATACCGGGACCAATTGGGACATCGACAATAGCACCAGTACGCTTAACGGTATCACCTTCCTTAATCAAACGATCGTTACCGAAAACGACAATACCAACATTATCGGCTTCCAAGTTAAGAGCCATACCCTAATTCATTTTTAGAATTAATAATCTATTTTACTTGTTTCCCTCTCCAGTACTTTTATATATGTATGTATGTTTTACCTTGAGACCACTGGAGAACTCAACCATCTCTTCGGCTTGACAGTTCTTTAAACCGTAAACACGGGCAATACCATCACCAATGGACAAGACACGACCAGTTTCTTGGAGATCAACTTCAGAGTTGGCACCCAAGATACGTTGTTCGAGGATGGAGGAAACTTCGGAAGTAGAAGGCTTGGCAGAAGCGTAGCTACGAGCAACAGTGGCGACAGCACCAAGGTTAAGACGGGCCTATTATTATATTTTACATTAGTTTTCACATTCCAAACTCTGTTTTTTTTCTCTCTTCTAAGCTTCTTTTTTTTTTTTTTTTTTTTTGGTCTAAAAAAGTGTTCATCAACATACAGCAGGTAAAACACCACGGGTGAGTACAGGACGAGCAATACGAGCAACGTTTCTAAGCATTTTGAGAGGGGTGGTTTTTAAATTAATAGAAAAAAGAAAAAAAAAAGCACTAATATAAAAAATAAATATTAAAATGCCAGGATGGACTACTTTTTTGCTCGGTTTTTTTTTGTCTCCAGGCACATCCCCGACCCACCCAGTTTAGTCTACGTCACTTCTTGCAATTTAACAACCGCCTCGTTTCTTCTGACATGAGTGACAACAGCATTCAGACCAATAGGTTCGTCCTAAAAAAAAAGAAGCTCCATTGTCCAAAAATTACTGTCATAATTAAGAAATTTTTGGTTGGTTATCTTTGTTAGGCTTCTAGATTTATGAAAGGACATTACCACCAATGTAATAACTTTGGAAAGCCTACCGGTGCTGGATTATGTTTCATGTAGTTGTGCAAGCTGAGAAAGCTATAAGTTATAATTTAAACTTGGCAGAATTACAGATTAAAGTTTAATGAAGGCTCGATAATCGCTCTTCTTAGGGGCAGCCAAAATGCACGTAGTCACAACGTAAGATATTTGTTTTGACTGTCCTTTAAACCTGGAAACAAGAATATACAATCAAAAACAATGTAATAATTATGAATAAATGTATATTGAACGACGTATACTTACTTTGACAATTCCACCTTCACTTTTTCGCCCTTGAACTCGTTTGATCTCAATCTCACGCAGAATTTGGTTGTCTCCAAGAGAACCGCTCGATAATTATTTCGTTATAATTCTATCTTAACAAAATGAGAGTGTAGCACTATGACTGAATCTAATTTCCAATGAATAAATATAAACTTTAAATACAATGATAATACTCGGGAGAATCAAAAAGTAGTAGCTGATGGATGATCGATAAAAAAATAATTTAAAAGGCTCTATTAAAACTATTTTTTTCTTTTACTGTCATCCTCTCAGCCCCATAATCACGAGACGATGTAAAATGTAATCAGACCTCGTCACATACACTACCTTGATTGCTATCGTTATTTTCTATTTTTTTTTTAATCTTTAAATTTTTTTTTTTCCTTTTTTGCTCTTTTTAACAAATGGTTAATGGATCTATTGTAGTTCGTGAAGTCAATATCGATGATTTGAAACATGTTTCTGCTGCTACTCTCGTTGTCAACCAGGCATACCGTTGTGAAGGAGGTTGGACTACCGAGAAAGAGATCGTCACTGGCCTACGCTGTACAGAACAAGACATGGCCTACTATATTACTCATCATGGCCAGCCAGATATTTTGTTCTTTGCCTTTGAAAACACAGAAATTGTGGGAACGATCAAGATACAACCTTTAAAAGACACTAATGAAGCGGAAATAGGACTCTTTGCAGTCAGTCCTATTCATCAGTCACGAGGTGTTGGGGGTCAACTTATACGAAACTCCCTGTTAACAATGATCAAGTTAGGATTTGATACAGCCGTGATTCAGGTACTGGAAAATCGACCTGATATCATTGCATGGTATAGAAAATTAGGATTTGAAAACCTATTAGGGGAACGTATTCCGTTTGGCTGGCCAGAGAAAAGTTTGGTACATGATCTTCATGTGTTGATACTAAGAAAGAAGTTAACCCTGAAGTGAAGGAACATAAATATCTGTGAAGCATTTCTATTGTGTCAAGCAATTTGTAAAATGTATAATAAAATATGGCATGCTTAGATTTCCTGTTGATCCATGCCAAAAATAAATTGACAACAAACAATAGATGGCGATGTTTGTAGATCGGTATAGTTTTTATATGAGGGAGGGGTAGGATTATTAAGTATAGATGTGAGCATGAGATAGTATTTGATATGCGAGACAATCAATAGCACAATCATGATGTACTACGGTGATCCGGATCATGCGCGCATGTTTTATTTTTTAAAAAGAAAGTTGAAATTGCATGTACTAAGAACGAGGTTGAATTAACAAGAGCCAATTGGACACTGCTTTTTACAACAATGTGAGTGGGTATCACCAAGAACATTTGATTAGATGTGAGTCTGATGGCAAAATGATTAAATTTATTTATGAGGGACATCGCCATCAGGAATTCAATAACAGAGAGTAAAAGAGGATACAGTGACTGAAAAAAAAAATAAGCCCTGCAAGAGTACGATCCTGAACTGTAACTTATTACCCAAACCTATTACATGTTAATTCTTCGTAGATGATAGTAATGAGATCATTGTATTTGATGGGAGATACTTTCTGGGATTCTAGGCAATGCATTATCGCCACATCTTTCTCAAAAACTTGGAGTTATTTATAAATCGTTCTAAAAATATCAAGCCCATAATCGATGGTATCGAGAGCCAAGAAGGGTAATATTATTCCAGGATATATAGAAATGGGGAGGCTACACAGCGGGGCGTTTTTGTATGATTATTATTTATTTACAGAAACGAGCAATTATTTAGACTCTGAGGGTCGTTGATTTAAATTCCTAAAAACTTAACAGCATTCACTTGATAAATATGGTATTTTTGTATCAATTTAAACGTTTTTTCCCTTTGAGTACTGTACCTGATTACACAAAAGAAATTTAGCTCACAGCGACAAAGCCTCTTCTTCAACTTTAATAATTTGGCATTGTTTTGATAAATGTAGAATAAGGCAATTTTGTTTATTGCAAACATTGGGAGGCCCAAAAGTGGAGAGTAAGGATATTCTTAGTGTAAATGCTTCCTCCAATTTCTAATAAGCTTGACATGGATGTCCTCACACATGTATGCTTTGGGATAGTTTTTTTTTTTTTTCTTTTTTTAATAACCATCATGACGACGTAAAAAAGTAAAGCCGTAAAACCATCGATGAGGGACAGGATCGAGTATGACGACATGGTTTGTTCAACTTTAATTCCATACGATAATTTAACGTTTGATTCTTGTGGTAGGGTAATGTAGACAATTAAGGGAATGATCAGTTGTACACTATAAATACATGGGATCATATGACAAGAGCAGAGCAATGTTTGGAAAATTTCCTTTTCGAACACGAGTCAAAATATTAGATGATGAATGCATAGGATTTATTAAAAAAAAAAGATGTAAAAAAGGGGGGTTTAGATAAATAGAAAAAATATACAGTAATAATAAAGAGAGAAAAAAAATAGTATGAGGTATAGTTGGTATAGAGTTTTGATGTACAGACATAAAAGATATATATATATAAAAAAAAGTGTATGTGTGTGTGTGTGTGTGTTTTTTTTCTTGGTTAATTGTCTTGAACAACAAAAGGCATAGTGTTATTGAGGTCGAAATTCATATAACAAGAGCCTGAATCATTCCAAAAGCTGTTTAGAGTGGTAGATTCATCCTCTAGTAATAAATCAGAAGGCTTTGTATCTTCCATGATGCTCATATCAATGTACTGTTCCATGTTATATGTGCTGAGTTCAGGCATAAACATTTGATGATTGATGTCAGAGAATTGTTCGATATCAAACAAGTCAGGGTAATGAATTGTCTTGTCAAAGGCATTGAACTGGAGATCAATTGTCTTCATATCTGGATGTTGTTGTTCTTGTTGTTCTTCCAAGACAGGATAAGTACAGCTTTGGAGACCATTCAAGAGGTTTTGTGTTTCAGCATCGTAGAAATGAGTATATTCTTGAGTGAGTAACATGGAAGGCTCAGGTTCACCAAACATGTAATCCTGGTTGAAGTTCATGGTGCCGATCACATCTTCTGGTCTAACCATAGTTTGATCCATCATGTTCATATTAGGAAAATCGGGTGACGCAGTAATACTACTGGCGGTGGTGTCAACAGTGGCAGACTTTCTCTTTTTGGAAAGGTGTTCATCCATATCAAGCTCCACTCCACTATCTTCTCGGTCATCTTCCGCAGTAGAAGAACCAGGCTCAACAGGATTACGCTTTTTACCGGGCTTAGGAGCGGGTCTAGGAGGACTATCGGCTGTCTTCCGACGCTTCAAGTCTGAAGAAGGATTAAATCGAATGATGAAGTTTTTGGGATCTGTCTTGGGTGTCACAACATGGTTAGGCGTAGACATGTTCTTCTTTTCTTGAGATGTCATGTTACGAATACGAGGAGCAGAAACAACAGCTTGTGCAGGAGTCTTGGTCTTTTTAGCCTCATAATCAGCAGGTACAGTAATCAAGATATTGGGACACATCGCATTGAGATGAGCATCTTCTTCAAAGGACTCATCACAATCATCAGAAGGAGAACGGTAGTATTGATTAGAAAGAGAGGAATACATGCCCATATCATGATGTCTTCTACTGTGACCACCGGCTTGGGAGAGATTATCAACAAAGATCTTTTCCATATTGACTTGAAGGGTCCAGTAACCACCTTTACCGGGATGGGCTTGGGTAGGACGACGATCAAATTTGACAAACCATTTCTTGTTTAATGACAAATTATGACGAATAGAATTCTAAAATAATTTATGCAAGTTAATGATCTGAAAATGGCACACACATATATATGATTATGTAATAAGTACCTGCCAACCCTTTTGACCACGCTTGTAGTAAGGATAAGCCTCCGAAATCCATTTATAAATGTCACTGAGAGTCAAGCGGCCATCTTTACTGGCCAAAATAGCATGAGCGATGAGAGTTGCATAAGAATAAGGTGGTTTTTCAAAGCGATCTGCTGGCTTCCACCAAGGAATGATTTGATGAGGCCAAGAGGATCTTGTTCTGGAAGGACACGTTTCGAGATCGTCATCGTCTTCAGGTTGGATACCAATAGGTTCAATTTTGAACTTGAGTTCGGAAGTCTTTTGGTGTTGAGGAGGTTGTTTTTTAGGGATGCTTTTGTCGTGTAATTTCTGTTCTCCAGGTTCACGGATAATAGAGAATTGCGACATGTGAGTTAATTGTTTTTTATCAGACATGATTGAGATGATATATAATAAAAGAGGATATATATATAAAAAAAAAGTAGAGGGTATATATACGTGTTTTTTTTATTATGCGTTATAAAAAAAAAAAGAAGAAGAATGAAATTTATTTTCGATAAAAAAGAAAAAAAAAATAAGAAGAGGTATGCTATAAATACCTTTTTTTTTTTTTGGGATGATGACAGTGTAATGGATTTTCCCTGCGGTTCTGTATCACGTTACAATGGATAGCATCATTTATTCATCTTATTTTCTCCGCGAAAAAAAAAAGAAGGTATAGGTCGCATGACAGACTACTGCCTCCTTGAAAAAAGGTGTGTTAGTTACCATAAAAGCGTTATATATGAATCTCAAACATCCAAGTTTAAAAAAAGCTAGAAGAGAGAGAGAGAGAGATAGATAGAGAGGGAGAGGATGACCCTGGGAAGGTACAAAGGTGAACCCTCATCATCTGTTCGTTTCATATTCATTTAACGAATTGGAATTATTCAATTATGATTGCAAATGAATAACACACTACCATAATTGTTCATGCTTGTACAACCTCAAAACCTAAATGTACTCCGAGTTTCTTCCCGTTAGTAAATACGCCATGACCTTTTTTTTTTTTTTTTTTTTTTTTTTTTCATTAAAACCTACTTGCTCTTACCATTGTTCCTTATGCTGTATTTATATCAATGTATTGTTTTAATTGTACGTGCGTTTATTTTAAATTATGTATAATAAAATAATAAATAAATAAACTATCGATCTGCAACGCAATTGATAGAATCACCGAATATACACGTATATATACTTTACACAGTAAAGTGGTGAAACCCACACTATGTCGCAGCAAGTTACAATACATGTACAGTTCTTTATAAAAAGTCCGAAAGAATTAACCCCCTCTCAACGAATTGCATTGTAAGTGGTCGCATTGTTACGAGTTTAATTACACCAGCACAATCAAGTGTTTCAGAAATTATATTTATAACTTTTTTATTATTTTTAAACTTTAGACTAGCACATCACTTCTCAAGACCCATTTGCTTCCCTCAGTCACTTCCATAGCTTCATGTAACAAGCAGTGCTGACCGTGACGATGCAGCAAAGCCATACCCTTTTCTGGTTGTACAACAATAGGGGCCGGTTTCCGATTCTTGGAGGAAGAATCCTTATAAAACACGGTTTCGCCACCCACCATATCTTGGTTCAGATAGATCAGTAAGGTCCAATCTGTCCATAAACCGGTCGCTTTATCTTGTACACTCTCATCGTAATGCGCACCAAATGAATGACCCTTCCTATAACGGTAAACCCGAATATTAGAGTTTAAGCCTTTTGGCACTTTTATGTTTCCCATTGCAGACGCTTGCACCACTGTTTCCATCCCCTTCCAGATCTCCTGTGCGAGGTCAGCATCCTCCAAGGCTTGTCTGTCATTATTACGAAACGCGTATCCTCGTTTAGGTTTATCCACATTTTCTTTCGGCGGTAAATTCTTTTCAAAGTATTGCACCAGTGCATCGCATTCTTTCCCATGCAAGAAATTAGGAATCACGTAAATCTGTTGTGCTTCTAATTCAGTCATTTCCAAATACTGCTTTTGTTCCAACTTGGGAAACGGTGCTAATGAAGCTGATTGTTCTCCCTTTTTCACTTGCTTCTTGGGCATGCTTTCGTCTCAAGAAAAAAAAAAAAAAAACACTGGTGTAAAAAGGGTAGGACGGTGAATTTTTTATTTTTATTTTATTTTATTGTGTTCACCTTGTCAGATCATTGACCCACTATGTATGTACAGTTGTGCTCGCGCGTGTGGCTATGCTATAGAACACAAAAAAATAGGCTTTGTCGTTGCTTTTGTGAAAACCGCAGTTAACGGAAACTCCTTGTGCTTCCCAATTCGAGTAACATCATGGGTTTTCATTAAGCCATCAAAAGGTATACGTTTTCCCGTGCTTCTGTGTGCACGACACTGAGGCTTACCCATTTATAAAAAAAAATAACTATCTTTTTTTAACAATCATTGAATTTTATAAACATTGAAACCCTGTGATGATCAAAAGCAAAAACTCTGGGTTTTTTAAAAAAAAGAATAATAAACAAGAACAACAATAGATCTATAGTTTTTCCACTACGATAAACATTTGTTCTAGAATCCAGCTAAAAAAAAAAAATATGTGATACAGGCATTTCCGGATAGGGTCATCCGAAAAAAGCTTTTTTTTTTGAAAAGATCGTGTACTATGTGAAAAAAACAGAGAATATGAGCAAACCATGACAAGATGTACCACGATTCGTGTATAATACTGCAATAACTCCCATATAATACGGTGATTGCCCTGATATAATAGTGCAGACTGAACTTAAATCCTCATTTCTGTTTAAAACGATCGGATTATCATGATGTAATTACTATCATGGCTGTATGTAACACACTCTCTATTTTGCTGTCTTTCTTTATTATTGTAAATGTACACATTACGCTCAGGCACTTTTTTTTTATAACTGTAATTACATGCGTACAACAAATATTTGTCAAAAAAAGTTTAGATAAACAATACGGGCATAAAGATAACATTGGGGTTATCCACAAGTGCTGCAAGATGATTAGACTTAAATTGTCGCTCATACTATCTGTGAGTCAAATGAACTTTTTAAGGTGCAGCAAACCCGATACTTCAACCAGGTTGCGTTCTAATGAAATTAAAAAAAAAGAAAAATGAGGTATGTGGTTTCATGACATGATATTTGTTGCATACCTTCATAATCAACGCAATGCGTGTTAATGATACAACCATGACACGCATTCCCCAACAAAATAAAAATAAAGTCTTCTCTTTTTTATATATATATATATATGTGTATTCATAATGCATATCATTCTCCCGGGAGGAAGAATATTTCATCGCATGCTACAGATATGACGTGCGAGTGATGTTTCTTACCAATGCGGCTAAATATGGTCACATTACCAGATTTTGTCATTTATGAAACCATGGCCGATTCAAATGAATTTGTCGCGTAATGTCATCCGAACGCCAAAAAAGCGGAGTTTTTGTATTTGGAAGTTCGTTTAATTAAGGCTATAAGGATGAGTGCTTGCTTCTATTACGAAGATGGGCAGGACACAAAAATAATGCAATACACTGAGTGGGTGTTAAAGTGAACCGGTCATCTGTACGTCTTGCTGTCAATCAATCCATATACGACTATTTAGTATCAGTGTTCTTTAGTGATATATACCAATCGTGAAAGGGCCATTATATAAAATTGTCACATTAGCTAGTGGTTCTTTAGGACCATCTTGTATCTATGTTGTAAGAATGCTCACGTTAACAAAAACGCAATTCTTAAAATAATATATACGGGTAAACTATTGCGAGAAACTATCTGAGTGGACAACTATGTACTCACCCATTCTTTAAGAAGCTATAGACTGCACCCTACCAATTGGTAATTGAATGGCCGTCTTATAATTCTAGTAGAGGCACAAATATTTAAAGAGCAAAGTATTACATATATTTTATTGGGGGAGAGGTTTTTGAATAAATTAATCAGACGTGCTTTGGATCTTCACAGGTACCATAGACTGGGTTACCCGAGATACGGCAATACAAGTCTTTTGAACAGGCCAAGTTTTGATCACAGACTATAATAGGCGAATAAGTTTATTGTTTCTTTTTTTGGAAAAGAGAATATGATAAATTACCTTGATGAATACCAGGAATTGCAGCAGCAGAGACACTAGTGGCTACAAAGAGACTGAAAGCAATGGTAATCATTTGGAATTTCATGTTGTTCGTTGTGTTTATTGCAAAAGAAAGAGGAAAAATAAGAAAAGAGAAGAATTGAAACAATTCTTTATAATTAAGAAAGAGACGACAACGGTACATAATTAAAGTGTCAACTGTAAATATTTAGAAAATCCACATTGCTGAGCTGGTTTCAAATTTTGGTTTGATCTTTTTACGAGTATTCACAATGAGAGTGTTGCTATTAACAACAGTTGCATTTTATGAACTATTTAAAAGTCTTAAAATTGAAAGATACTACCTCGTAGAGTATGGGACTATAGTTTAGTCAAACACGCCACATGTTATAATGAAATAAAAAGTCAGCTCAGGGCAGCCTTTATTTTTTTTTTTAATTTTCACGTCACAAAAATAGGGAAATACAGAACCCGCCCCTAATACACACACACACACACACACACACATCAACCTTTTTTTTTATACATACATATTAATTTTGTTCAATAGACTTAATGAATTCCGAATTTGATGATGTAAACAAAAGCATTTTTTGACCTTTGAAAAAAAAAAAAGGGCATGGAGAGCTAACATGTAATATATAGGTGTTGACCAATCAACCTGTCGTGATTGATAATGTAAGTTATTCTCTTTAGAATAAAACCATCCTGAAACCACATTCATCTAATAAATGTTCATCTTTAACAGGGATCAGGTGTTATCAAGGCAGGTTTTGCTGGTGAAGAACAACCCAAATGTTTCTTTCCTTCCATGTAAATATTTTTAAGCCAAAAATAACAAATAAAAATCGATTAATGATTTTTCATATATATGTAAATAGGGTGGGTCGACCAAAGCATGTTCGTATTATGGCAGGTGCAGTAGAAGGAGACACTTTTATCGGCAGAAAGGCACAAGAGTTGCGTGGATTATTAAAGATTAGATATCCCATCGAACATGGTATTGTGACTGATTGGGAAGACATGGAGCGTATTTGGCAATATATCTATACCGACGAGCTCAAGACACTTTCCGAAGAGGTAAGCGAGAGGTGATAGTGCATACAAAAAAGAAGAGAGACTGACATTTTATTAAAGCATCCTGTCTTGTTGACCGAGGCACCTTTGAATCCTCGAGCCAATCGAGATGCTGCTGCACAAATCTTTTTTGAAACTTTCAATGTGCCTGCATTGTTCACCTCAATTCAAGCCGTATTGAGTTTATACTCTTCAGGTAGAACCACAGGTATTGTTCTTGATTCGGGTGATGGTGTCACACATGCAGTGCCCGTCTATGAAGGTTTTGCTATTCCACATGCTATCCGTCGAGTCGATATTGCTGGAAGAGATGTGACCGAGTATTTACAATTATTATTAAGAAAGTCAGGCTATAATTTCCATACGACAGCAGAAAAGGAGGTTGTGCGCATCATTAAAGAAAAGACGTGTTATATCGCATTAAATCCAGCAAAGGAAGAGAAAGAAATGAGCGGTAAATTTGATGACTTTATGTTGCCTGATGGAAATGTCATCAAGGTAAGTTTTTCCACTCTTTTGATACATTCATGTTTATTAAAAACTATACTTTTGTATAGCTTGGTGCCGAACGATTCCGTGCGCCAGAAATTTTGTTCCAACCTGAATTGATTGGTGAGGAATACCCTGGAATTCATCAAGTGATTGTAGATTGTATTAGTCGTGCAGATCTTGATTTGAGAAAGTCACTTTATTCCAACGTTGTTTTATCTGGTGGTTCTACGTTATGTAAAGGCTTTGGTGAACGTCTTTTGAGTGAGATTAAGAAGCTTGCATTAAAGGATATCAAGATCAAGATTTATGCCCCTCCTGAGCGTAAATACAGTACATGGATTGGTGGTTCTATCTTGGCTTCCCTCAGTACTTTCAAAAAGATGTGGGTTTCTGCTGAAGAGTATCAAGAAGATCCCGATATCATTCACAAAAAGACGTTTTAAAATTTATAATATTTAAACTTTTTTATACCAAACCCCCCCTCACTCACCCGCTCCTAAAATGAACACACAGTCACACAATAAACAATTTTTTTGTTTTTGGCTTCCCCATCTTTCTCCCTTACACAACAACAATAACCTTTATAAAATATCAACGCGTTTTTTTTTAACCAATGGAGAGACAAAATAATCTAGGTCTTTTTACTCGTGTAAATATCTCTTTCTTCTATGCACTTTTTATTACTGGTCATTGACTTGTTTTCTTCTTTTAGAGAAGAGCAGCTGCTGCTTCAGATGCAACCAAACACATACAGACCACAACAACCGCTTTCAGACCTGCCGAGGTAACTCTTCAATGTTGTTGTTGTTATATATATTCAAATGCTAATAAAAACATATAATTAGTTGGGAATCAAACCAACCAAAGTAGAGGTAAAAAAAAAAGACAAAAACCTTCACCACTTCCCATGCTCATCTATATCAATAGAAACCTAAACCTGTAAAAAGACAAAGTGGCCGTATTGCTAAGCATATGCGACAAACCGTATTGAGATTAAATGTTGATGCAAAAGAAGACACACAGAAACCCGATGCAAAAGAAGATTGCAAAGACGATACACCACTGCACTCAAAAGAAGATACACAGCTGCACACGAAAGAAGATACACAGAAGCGCAGAGGAAAAGTCTTTCCTATAAGTAACGTCACCAAGAAGCAAAAGAGAGAGACAGTCAAGCAAATAACTTTGAAGGATTGTGCAGCCAAAATTAGCTCACCTGTATCAGTCCCGTCCGAATCAGAAAGCAAGGAGGAATCCTCGACAGAAGAAGCTTCCCCAGTAGAAGCCCTATCTGTTGAGGAAGAAACGCCGATTGAAGATGAATCCCCAGTTGAAAAAGAATTCCCAACCGAAGTGGAATCCCCAGTCGAAGTGGAATCCCCAGTCGAAGAGGAATCGCCAGTGCATGTTGAATTACAAACTGAAGAGGGATCGCCCACTGAACTCGAATCTCAAATCGATGAGTCATCAGTACAAGTCGAATTACCAGCTGTAGAGAAATCCTCAACAGTGCAAGTGGAATCGTCATCAGTGCAATTGGAATCGTCATTAGTGCAAGTGGAATCCTCATCAGTGCAAAGGGAAATAGAAAACTCTGAGGAATTACCTGCTCCATTCGAGTTTTCTTTTGAAGTTGCAGGAGAGTTACCATTGGAGACCAAGTCATCGCTTACAGAAAGACAATGCACGAGACAAGAGAGCTTCTATGACACCCCTTCACCCCCTTCTCTGCTGACCGAACCCAGTACGCCTCCCGTGCATCAGGAATATGTTGCACCTTACAAAACTCATATGACTGCCTCCGACCGAGCACGTATCGAAGCTGAAAAGACGTTGTTGGAGAAACTTCGTAAAGCCCTTGATATCGTCATCACCGATCGTATGGCTCGTAGTAAACCTACTTTATACCATCAAGTCGAACCCGTCTTGAGAAACTCGACTCGTAAAGATGTGACACTTTCACATGTGTCTAAAATGCTTTATTTGGCTCCCTCTCTATATGCCTTGGAAGCAAAAGAGTTGAGAGATTTTGGTGGGAAAGTGACAGAGGCATTTGCCATTGAGTTTGGAAAGGAGTGGGCGTGTCCCTTGATAGGTAAAGATTTGCAGAGACGAGCGGATATCATGAAGGATAGTTTAGATAGATATTTTGATACTCATAAAGAGGTAAAAACGATAGACTGAATTTTCTAGTATACGCATTTCAGATACTAATATACGCATATCACTTAGCCTGATGCTACTGTACCCGAGGTGAAGTTACCAAGATTGGCTCTTGTGGTGGATAAGGATGATTGGATCAATAATGCACATCTTCCTGCTGGTGTCAAGGCCTTATTGGACTCTCACAAGAAGATCAGTGAGGCTGAAGAAGAAAGCAAGAAACCCAAGCCTAAGCCTGTCGGTAGTGTCAAGGATCGTATGGCTGCCCTTCGTGCACGTGTAAGTTGAAAGTATAATGACCAATTGCCAATATATACTAATAACATGCTTATAGCTCGCTAAGAAGAATGCTTAAATATATGTAAATATATAAAGAAATGAAAAATGCATATACACACACATAACATCTATTTCATCGAAATAAAGAATAAACACCTTCATATTATACATGTAAAAAAGGTTTATTAATTTTTTTTTAAGTTTATATTTTTTTTTTAAATCTATACAAAAGCAAATCAAAGTACTTTATTAAAGGCTTTCTTCAGAGAATCAAAGCCTTCCTCGTCCACAAGCTCTGGGGTGAGACCCGCAGAGAGCAAGAGCTGTGCGACATACTTAGGAGCTTGGGGTACATCGATGGTTAAATCATCATAACCTTCCATAAACTGTTTAAAAGCTTTCACATAGATATCTCTTTCAATCAGATTTTCCGTATATAGGTAATCTATCAATTCCACTGTTCGATTCACATCCTCTGCCTTCTTTTCCACCACCGTCAACATCTGGATCACAAACAAGAAAAGATAATGTTCATCATCCAATTCTTTCACACATTCACAGAGTTCTTTTTTATCTCGGATATTAAAGTATTCCTCCAGAATGTTCTTGGCCTTACGTTTCACAGCATCATCCGATAACTTGGGCGAGGCAACAGGAGAAGTAGCAGTAACACTACGAGGAGCCAGTGTTAACTTTTTGCGTTCATCTGCCTTTTCTAAAGCACTAAACATGTTGGTAGCGGGACTGGATCGTCCATCGGGCTTCATATCCGTATTCATAGTGGGTTTAACACGACTTAAACTGGGGAAAGGACTATTACCAGGACCCAAAATATTGGTTCTACCTGTTCTACTTCTATCCACTTTGCCGAAACCTGTCAAATCATTGTCAGACTTCTGTTTACCTCCTGCTCCAGTACTACTTCCAGGAGACACGGTACTCCATCCATCACCACCACCAGTGCTACTACTACTGCCATTATTATTATTGTGGTTGTTGTGAGGTTGGAAATAATGATTATCTCTACCACCACGATAAGATCCAGTACGAGCCATATTATTATTATTGTTATTATTATTGTTGTTGTTGTTGTTGTATTGATTGTTGTTATTGTTGTTGTTGTTGGGTATATAGGGACCACGCGAGCTATTATTACGTCTCATATTGGCCGCTGCAGCTGCAGCTTCTTTTTCTTCCTTGGCTTTTTCAGCCATTTCATGAATCTTTGCAATCGTGGTAGGACCGACTTGATTACCACCACTTCGAGGAACCCAACGATCCTTTCTTAAATCAAGCAGATCTTGAATCATGAACTTGACACGCGAAGTAAGTTTAGGACTATTGACCATTTCATTCTTCATGCGACCAATCACAACATCAACCCACTTTGAAGTCTTGGCTTTACCGTCCAATGCTTTACCAATGGTCGTCAATAATTTACAGAGTGACTCGGCTTCTTCATCACCAGCATTGACAGGATCATTACATAATTTGATCATGCAACTGTACATGATACGTTCAGACAACATTTCAAGCTTGAATAACTCACCAATGAATTGAATGAGACCGAGACCTTGTCTCTTTGCTTTAGCAGCGATATAATACTCTTCCGTCATCATACCATCCACTTCGTCCACTTCGGGCATATTGACCTTCCAACCCTTTTCGAATTCAACTTGACAGCGGTTAAAGAGGTACTTTCGGAATAGTAAGACACCAGAAGAAGGCTCCTTGGCTTCATTCAAGATACCCGTATCACGAATCTCATCCGTCATAGAATCATACATGTGGCGACAGAGTTGAGCCCACATGGTAGCAAAGGCAGGCTCATCACAGGCTTTCTCAAACGTCAACTTCATGACAGTACGTAATGAACGACCATCGTCTTCCTTTTCTGATTGTTTAGCATAATCAAAGATTTGAGGTGCAATGGAAGCAAATTTCTCCAGTGTCAATTTGTTGAGTAAAGCATTGACTTTACGGATAATAAATTCTTGGGGCAAGACTTCGTTCTCAGCGGTGGGACCCGATGCAGCCATAGCCAAAGGAGTGGAGGATAAAATAGCAGGCACCCATCTGTTCTCACTCTTTTCAAGGGGCACGACTTGCTCAAAGGGAATAGTGGGAGCTCCTTGTTGTTGATGAAGGGTTGGATTACGAGTAATCTTCATGTTACTACCACCACGACCACCTCTTGTATTCATATTTCCGCCTCCTCTAGGAGTTTGGTTACTGTTGACACGAGGCGTTAAAGGACGACCCATATTGAATTTACCCATTTCCATACGACCATTATCACGCGAACCCATTCTGAACATGGGATCACCACCAACTACAGGAGCACCACGGCCTCTACCTGAAGATTGACGCATACCACCTGGTGTACGTATGCTATCACCCATTTCATTGCCAATAGCAGATAAATCCTCTTCGGTGTCCAAACAAAGTTGTTGAAACTGTAACAAGAATTCGATACTGTAAGTGAGTTTTCCGTCCTTGGAAGGAGGGGGAGCTTGTTGAATACCGGGAGGATATTGGATAGTGCTTGGATCTTTAATGATTTTGATGGGAGAGGGCCCACGAGCAATGTTAGCAGCAGTGGCAGCAGCGGCGGCAGCAGCAGCGGCAGCAGCAGCAGCAGCGGCTAATTGATCTTCTTCTGCTTGTTTCTTTGCCTTTTCCAATTCGGCCAAGACACGCTTTACTTCCCTCTCCTCTTCCTCTTTACGTTTTTCCTCCTCCAGTCTTTTCTTTTCCTCGTCTGCCAATCTCTTTTCCTCAGCCAATCGTTTCTCCTCCTGCAATCTCTTTTCTTCCTCCAGTCGTCTCTTTTCTACCTCCAGTCGTTCAATCTCTGCCAACTTTTCCCTTTCGATCCTTTCCTGTTCCTCTCTTTCTGCCTTCAACAGTGCTTCCTTTTCAGCCTCTTCACGTTCCCGTTTCTCACGTAATTCTCTGTCACGAATAGCAGGGTCGACAATGACAACCGCTTTGGAGACATGAGGGATAGGTACCTTGAAATCGAGCTTTTCTTCCTTGATTGCGGGTGAGCTTGTATTGGTAGTCAGAGACATGGGACTGGTATTGACAGCAGCACCTGTGGTGGGGTTAATGATAGCAATGACTTTACGTGCGGCAGGTTGGGTCATGGGCCTGGTGTTATTACTGGTGGGTACGACACTATATGGGGATACAGAGACTGGGTATTGAGGGTAATACTAACAGAGGGATGAATACATTTTGAACGAGATAGATGAAAAAAAAAAAATTAGTGCACTTACATAGGGACCGGGTGACCAACTGGCGGTCATTTGGATATTTTGTGGGGATGACGAATGAGGAATATGTGGAGAAAGATTATTCTTCTTTTGGTAGTTATTGATATTGGGTGAACGATGCACACTCATAGGCGAAGGAGGTAAATGTTGTTGCTGATGAGGCGAACTTTGCTGCTGTTGGTGCTGTTGTTGTTGATGATGTTGTTGTTGCTGCTGTTGATGTTGTTGTTGTTGCTGCTGCTGTTGCAGTTGCTGTTGTTGCAGTTGCTGTTGTTGCTGTTGCTGTTGCTGTTGCTGTTGTTGTTGGTGCTGTTGTGGAGGAGGAGGTCTATTATGATTATTATTGTAATTATTGTTCTTGTAGTTATTATAATAGCGATTATTATTATTATAGTCTCCCTGATTCAGATCTCGACGAGGCGCGTAAGGTTGGGTAAATAATCTAGCATCATTGGTTGTACGAGGCATATCTGACTTTTGTTGTTGATGTCTGATTTGTTGTTGTTGTTGTGCTGCTCTCTGTTATTTTATGTATTAGAAACAGATACGTATGACTATTTTTGAGATGCTTACATGTGTGGTATCAGTGACAGGTAAACTACCAAATTGGACTTCGGAAGGTCTCAATACAGGTATATCACCAGTTCTGCCTGCTGTGCTGGGTAGTGGGGTATTCAATGGCTGATTGATCGATCCAAACTGGATAGCTATACACCCTCATATTCAGTAACCCCTTTCTCTAACATACTCTTTATGAATCCTTTACCTGTATCGGTTGGTGGTGCCATCGGTAATTGCACAGGTGCTTTTTTATATGTATTCTCTTTTGGCTTGTATCTAATTTAGAGAAGAGAGAGCGAGTTAAGGATGAAATATAACCATCTCCTTGTTTTTTAATAATAAATCAGATGGAAAAAAAAAAAAAAAAAGTGTTAGCCATCATTAAAAAAAAAAGGATACGAATTCTTGTGTGGAGCATAACCCTGATGTTGCATGGAAGAAGAATGAAAAGTAGATGAACCTGAGTTTCTTAAAAGGGGTTCTGTGGTGGACTCTAGTTCCTGCTGCTGCTGCTGCTGCTGCGGTGAGTGGTCATGACCTCCTCGCGTTTGAGAAGACCTTGCTACTTGTGCATAATTCGGTGACTTGTGCACCCTGTTATTCTCGGTATTCCTATTCATAGTATCTATTCCCGAGTTGTTTAGTTTCTTTTTTTCTGTGTAAAAGAGAGTTGAAAAGAAACAGAAAGAAGAAAAAAAAAGGCCTGCCCCCACCATTTCCCCAAGCAGTAATTATAGACAACTTTGCGGACTTTAAATACATAGGTCCAAAAAAACCCGCGCTTTTCACATTGCTTTGTTGTTGTTGTTATTGTTGCTGAGAGAAGAAAAACAATAAATACTTCAGGGACCACTCTTCTTCTTTGTGTAGAGACAATTAACTGTGTGGCTTTTTTTAAATTGAGTCAAGTCTACAAAGTGATATTGATTGTATATGTGTGTACGGGGGGATTTTATAAACGCCGCAGTAAAATAATAACCATAATCAATCGCCTGACGTTCCACTTTCTCTCACACGCAATAAACCGTTCATTTGCCAGAACAATACACTTTTAATATCTGATTTACCGAAAACTTATCGTAGCATGTCTCTTTTTTTTTGCGGGCAAGCAAATATGACACTGGTGCTGGGAAGCATGAGCCCCTCCCCCTTATGATTTCAATGTCAGTCAGATGATGGCATAAATTGTTGTGGTGTGATTTTCTATAATTTTCTCGTGTTGACAGTTAGATAAATCATATGAGCTTTTTTTCTCTCTTTTTGCTTTGTTTTTATTATGGAGTGTTTTTTTTAAAAAAATGTGTATATATCAACGAGCAGAGGAATCTTCATCTATCAGTGCAACGATATCCGATAATTCCCTTAATATCTCTGGATCTGTTGTTGGTTTCAACATGGACAACATGAGCTTTTCTCGAACGACGGGCATATCCAAGATACGATTAGCAATCTCGTACACGGATAAGGTATCTTCCTCCTCTTGTAAACTGGACTTATAGGTAGATAAGGCTTCCAATGAAGGTCTCTTTTGCTGTTGTCCCACCAATGTGCGCCTTCGGATACCATCGCCACCACAAATCAAGGACCGAATTAATTCCATACCACGTTTCGTGACAAGCCCAAATTGTGGATTCCCGCTTTCTGCCAATGTGATACATAATCGAATGATCATCATACCGATACTCTTATTAATCTGTAACAGCTCTTGTTTCAAATGCTCGCTTTCGGCAATAGATACAATATTGTATAATCCAATGATCGTCAACTCTAATGTAGCCAATTGATTGGATGTCATGGCATTCATCACCCTACCATCGGTCGAAAAGAAATCACGTCGGATCACAGCGGTTAATTCTAACCAGATATGTTGTAATAACGAAAGGATCGGTTCCTGATCTAAGATCGAATGTAACAATTGTCGATTTTCATAATTCACCGTAAGTTTAGTCCAAGTCTCGATAGCTAGTAATGAATAATACGTATCCGGTCCATTGACAAGAAAATCGTGAATAAGTTGTGTGAATGTTGTGGCTGTTCTTTCTCCTTTTAGCACAAGAAACATGGATATATTGGAAAAGATCATGAGAATACTCTTGCGGAAATCCAATGTATCCATTTTACGTATACCCACAAACCAAGCTTCAGCTCCCTCCCGTGTCGTATTGATAATCTCCATCAGGATAGAAACAAACCGTCCGTGTTTAGCCAAATATTCCATGTTTTCATTCATAAATGACAGGTTACGCAAAATGTTAAAGATACAGAGACATCTCTCTCGCAGCGAAATCCAGATGTCGGAGGTGGAGTTTTCTAATTGAGGGATCAAACTCTTCATTTCATCCAATGACATGTCAAAGAGATCTGTATAAGTTAAATGGCTCTTGTTGACAGACGCTTCCTCCAACATATCGCTCTCTAAATAATCCAATAAAACATCTAATAAATCCTCGCATTGTGCCAAAGGCACATGAGCTGTCTGTTGTCCTACTTGAGGTTGTACCGTCAAAACCGTCAAGATATTCAAGGCATTGGTCATTTCCATCTTCATGCCTGATTTCAATGACATGATCAATGCTCCAATATCAATCACTCCCAATTCATTCAAATGAGGTACGGGTGGTTTGATTTCAAACTTGTCAAAATATTTCAAATCAATCCCTCCATACGTTTCAACATTACGCGTTTTCGGTATATAAGTTATTTGTTGTTGTGGCAACTTTTCGTTGTTTTCATGTGGCGAGGCGGGCACGGATCCCGTCGGTTTAGGTGAAGGTGTGGCGTTTACTAGTGGTGTATCCGCTCGTGTTTTCACCGTGGGACTCATTTGTGGAGGGGTCTCGATCTGCTGATGATGTTGACGGGGTGTTGATTGCGCACTACCCGGTGTCGCGGATTGTCGTGGAATAGGCGATGCATGTGCTTGCATAGGTGATTGCTGCTGCTGTTGTTGTTGTTGGATATACCCAGACATCGAAGGTGTGTTATAACTTTTGGCCGTTTGTTGTTGATCCTCAATGACGCCAGTGTCCTATAATTTTTTTTCCTGTCAAAAAAACATAACCAAAATATTTATATTTCTGTATTTCTGATGATGGTTATACCTGAGGTGATGCATAAGATGATATAGATGGATTGTTCAACGAAGGTGATGCGCTACCCATACTTTGCATCATGGCTTGTTGTTGTTGTTGTTGTTGTTGTTGCTGTTGTTGTTGTTGATGCTGTTGTTGTTGCTGTTGCTGCTGTTGTTGCTGTTGTTGTTGCTGTTGTTGGTGAAGCTGTTGCTGATGCTGTTGTTGTTGTTGCTGATGTTGTTGTTGTTGTTGTTGTTGTTGTTGTTGTTGTTGTTGCTGTTGTTGTTGTTGCTGTTGCTGTTGATGTTGCTGCTGCTGTTGTTGTTGGTGTTGTTGCATACTCATTTGTTGCATATAACGATTATTATTTGCCTGAGATGGAATGACACGCGCCATTTGAGGTGAAGGCAAAATACTATTTCCTTGCTGAAAGTTTTGTACAGGTGAGCCCATATTTGGATTCATGGGCGACACTATACAAGCGAATTTTGTTTAACGATTAATGTCCGCAAGTATACACACTCTTTTTTTTTTTACCAGCATAATCGGATCCATTTCGAGTCGTGGCGCCACCCGCTGTATGAGGACTATTACCAATGACAGGCGAAGAAGCGTTTCCTGTGAAATGAGCGTGATTGAGAGCAGGCGATTGACTAGGTGATTGCTTAGCTAAGAAAAAAAAAAGATGAGTGATTGAGATGGAGGAAAAAAGCCTATAAACTATACCTCTATTCATGGCCATGGCTGCTGCCGCTGCTTGTTGCTGTTGCTGTTGAAACATTAAGGCTTGTGGTGTGTTGGCCATCATGGCAGGGTTTCCTCCACCATACATGGCTCTATTTTGTTGGAATTGAGCTTGAAGAGCGGCTGTGTATGTTTTTATATATAAGGTTAGGTCCAAGGGACAATTGTATGGGAAAAAAAAAGAAAATATGAACCTTGATTATTGCCTAATGCCATCAAGTTTTGAGGCGAGTAGACAGACTGAGGGTGAGAGTTCTGACGCAAATGTTGCTGTTGTTGTTGCAAAGACATGCCGTTCATGAGAGAAGGATTCGCTTGAATAAATGGGTTCAAGCTGCTCAAGTCCGTGGAGTCGAGATTAGCGAAATCGTTGGGGCCAAAAGCTAAATTGGCACCTGAACCGAGATTGGCAGGATTGAAAGGAACAGCATTTAAAGGGTTAAACTGTTGCAAGTCACCTCCTCCACCGCCGCCATTGTTCTGTTGCTGAAAGGACATCATCATATTGGGGTTTTGACCTTGTCCATTATTCATGGCCATACTCTGTTGAGCAGCTGCGAAAAGTTTAGGATCCATTGAAGAAAAGTTGTTGAAATTGTCGCGTAATGTTTTCTTTTCTTTAGAAAAACTAAAAAATTATATGACGAAAATAAAAAAGTTAAGTATGAGAGGGTAAAACCCATCCACGTCATTCTTCATTGACTTACTCCCTTTTCTCTCTTTTTTAATATAATTTTTTTTTTATTGTTTTTCTATATTAGGAACACACACTCTTTCCAGTATAATAGAGTGAACAGACAAAAAAAGAGCCCACACTGAGAGAAGGGGAAACAGGGAAAAACCTAAAAAGTGACGTATAGTGTGACTGTTTATCTGTCAAGAGAGAGAGAGAGAGAGAGAGAGACAGAGAGAGCAGAGTCATCCCACATATTAACAACCTCCCAGTAAATGCATTATCGGGAGAAGAGGTTATCAGAGCACAGGATATACGCTCTGTTTTCTCGTATAGTTTTTATCTATGGTAAAAAATCAATCCCATTGAGAGCCAAAAAATGATTTTGACCCGTACCTCAAATGAACACAAGGTGTAAACAGACAAATATTATATAACTGAGGATCAAAATGGGAAGCGCGCGATTTATTTTATTTGCCAACCACACACACAAAAGACGGGTCCATTACTTTGTTCTTTTTTTCTTTCTTTCTTTCATTACCCGATCAATTTTTCAAAAGAAACATGTCTAGTAACTCATCACAAGAAGTACCTTTAATACCGAATATGTCTGCTATTCAATTCTTACGACAGACGAGTTCCATGTTAGATTTGTAAAGCTTCTCTTTTCTAGATCTTTCTTTTTTTTTTTTCATACAAACTAATATTTACATGTCCGTATAGACCTATAAGAACAACAGCCACTGCTGTGGTTTATTTTCATCGGTTTAATGTGTTTATGAGTAACCAAGAAAAAAACATTCATGTGGACGGATCGATCAATGCACAGGATGCTTTATATACCAATGAAGAAGTAAGCACGGAGAGAGAAAAAAATCACGTAAACTCCCTTTTTTTTTTTATTGTGATGGTAACACTTTTCTGGTATAGCTATTGACAACGACATGCCTTCAATTAGCTTGTAAAGCAACAGAGGTGCCTAGAAAGGTGCGAGATTTAGTTAATGTTGGATACAGGTAAAATTCGACTTTGTAAACATAGGTGTAATGTATGTATAATAATCGTCTATTTGCGCTATAGATACTATCACCCTAACAGCACTACATTAAACGTGAATGAGGTAAAAACAGACGAACAACCTTAAACCTAAAAAAAAAGTATATTGAAAACTCTTATGACAGAGTTATTTCAGAATGAGATCCTCGTTGGTGACAAGTGAGCTCTTGTTAGTGAGAGCTTTAGGGTTTGATTTGGAAATTGAATTACCATTTGCATATTGTTTGAATGTTTTAAGAGGATTAGGGTCTGTTCGATACTTCATCACAGACGAAGCTAGAAAGCAATCAAAGAGACACCACCATCACCCAGCTCAAAAGGAGATATGGAAGCGAATGGAACATGGTAAGCCTTAATGATTTGCAGATAAAAGATCCATCCCTAAACGTTCATAATAGACATGGATCCAGAGATGAGCACAATAGCAAGATTAGCGTGGATGTATGTTTGGGACAGTTTATGCTCTCCTAAAATCGCATTAACACATTCGATACCCGGTATCGGTCTGGGCTGTCTCTATCTGGCACTACGTACATCAAATGTCGAAATGTCCATGTCCATGAATGAATACGTTGATTTATGGGGCGCTTCTGAAAATATCTCGGTCCAAGCTGTGCGAAATGTCATTACCGACCTATTAGAATTTTATGACCATTTCCCTGTCAGTCATTTTGATACAAACGAAACTGTACAATAAAAAAAAACATTTGACTTTTTCTCTTTTTTATTAATATTATTACAAAACACCCATATTCTCTAATTTATGGCGTTCTACATAAGCCCAAAGTATGTTAGAAAACATGTATTTGCTCCATCTCTCTACTCCACTTACGTGTTTGTCTATGATCAGCGTCTTCTGCTTCACTATCTTCTCCATCGACATAATCATCCAAATTGAAATCTCTTGGTACTTCTTGTGTCTGAACAGAAGGTGCAAAAGGCATACTCCTGAGGTTATCAACGATTTTTGCTCTATGTACAAAAAGATGAGCATTATTATCAAATAAAATATGGCAAAAAAAGCTTACATGATATGGTCTAGGTATTCACGCGTATTATGATTGGTCATGTTATTGGAAGGGACTTCCAATTTGTATTCAGGGCCGTAATATTCGAAATAATTATTATACGGTAACTCTTCCTGTGTTAAATCCTCGCCTACAGCCAGACCGGTCTCGAATGTCCAGGTTCGAGCGACATTACGAATTGTGTATCCACCACCACCAACCATCATCATTGGTATATTGAAGGATTTAATGAACTCGACACAGGAAGCATGACCACGCATTGACAGATTGAAACAACCCAGACGATCGCCTGACAAGGAATCGCCACCGCATTGAAGCACAACAGCTCCAGGCTTATACCAATCCATAATGTGTTGAATTACAGGCTTAAATACACTCTTGTAGGTCTCATCATCAATACCGTCTCTCAGGGGAACATTTACTGCATAACGTTTTCCGTTTCCAAGTCCAGTATCCTTTATATCACCTGTACCAGGGAAAAACTCACCAAACTTGTGGAATGAGCAGGTCATGACACGATCTGTGGTATAAAATGCCTCTTCAACACCATCTCCATGATGGACATCAATATCAACATACAATACACGTTGATGGTATCTGTTGCACGAAAGGAAAAAAAAAAAACACATCAGACTTACCGCCATTATTACACCCACACACTCACACATACCTTAATAACTCCAATACGCCAAGTACGATATCATTCACATAACAGAACCCGGATGCCTCTGTCTTTTTGGCATGATGAAGTCCACCCGACCAATTAATGGCAATATCAGCTTCACCGTTTAATAATTTATTAGCAGCGCCTATAGAAAAAAATTAATTTTCCATCATTTAAAAAATGTTTACGTATACTGGCTCCTACCAATTGAACCACCCGCTGAAATCGAGCAAAATTCAAATAAACCATCAAATACAGGACAATCTTCACCCACATTGACTATCGATAATGTGTGTATAAAAGAAGTTAATAAATGTTTCGGGTAAATAAGAGAGTAAAAAAAAAAGGTAAATTACATCGTGCGATGCCTTGTTCCAAACCACCGTGTTGCATGGCAAGTAATTCCAAGTTGTCGGGAGTCACGTTTTGTAAAAAGTTGACATATTCATCAGAATGGAAACGAGTCATTTGATAAGCTGTACACCTTGTAGGTTTCTTATAATAGGGAGCAGATACATGTTACTTTTATGCTTCTTTTTTTTTATGCCATCTTATTATTTTTACCACTATATCGAGCTTTTTATATAATCCATAATTCACAACCATGTTATGCACCATGTGCATACGTTTAGGCTTCATATAATGTCCTATTTGAAAGGATTAGTCGTCTTTTCCCTAAAAGAGAAAAAAGCTTGTTTTATTACCAGGTCCATAATTGAAATTTCCAACGTCGTCTATAGAGAGAGAAAAAAGGTCAGTAACCTATATGCAAAGTGAGTGTTACATGTATTTTACGGTCATAGAAATAAGAAACTCTTCTTTTGGCACAATTGGCTAAACTATACGAGTTGGACATTCTAAATCTAATTGTTACAATAAAAAAAAAGATATGGAGAAGGGGCAGAAATGGTCAATCAACCCAGATTACTTTTTTTCTTTTTTTACGCGGCGAGAATATTGATTTTCCTGTGGTTTGAAACTCCTTTTAGAGCAGTCACGGTATGTGCATAAAGTTTCGATGGATACACTTCTATTGCTGTGTTCATTATTAGCTGTGAGTGGATTATAAAGAAAACAATAAATCTCGCCATCTGAAAAAATAATTTGTACATTTCACTTGCTGGCTTAAATAAAAGTTAAGCTGCCCATCTGTTTTTTTTAGCTACTTGAAGAAAAACAAAAGGGTATCTTTTATAACTAACAGTTACCATGTATCGTATACTTTTCTAGTAAAAAAACCCCGCCTTAAGTAAATTGGATACTCAGAATATGATCTTCATAAACGAAGAAGCCAAGGAGTAGATGCATGAGCAAAAATTTCTAAATTATTGGTGAAACCTGAATCCATCATCCAGATTTTTTAAGATTAACTTTAATTTCAGTGAATACGCCCTTCCATGAGCAAACAGGCCAAAGCTTGTAGAAGTAAGTCTTGCCACAAATGAATAACTCATAAGTATAATAAAGTGAGGAGTAAATGCCCCTTATAAACATATCGGTTACACAAGCATTTTGATGTCTGCTATAAATTGAAAAAAGTCAAAATAAAAATTAAAACGGGTATTTCTCTCTCCTTAACAATATGAAACACTTGCCCTTTGAAATTATAGAAGAAATACTAAGCCGCTTACCAAAAAAAGACCGTTATTGCTGCGCTTTTATTTGCAAGAGTTGGATTGTGCCTGTATTGCAATTACACTATAAAGATCTAATGCTGAGCTGCTATAATATCCAACTCATTAAAAAGCACCTGAAGCTGGACACGAGTGAACGACATTATTATTTCAAATTCGGCTATGCTGTTGAACGACTTGCAATCAAGAGTGATTCAACCATTATCAGTAGAGAGCCTGAATTCATGTTTGATAAGAATGAATTGATTATGGTATTGGGTTATTTGCCAAACATTACAACTTTGGACCTGTCTGAATATTGCTACATGAAATTGTATCTTCAATATATACTAGAAAGCACCTCTACTCGAATCTTAACAAAAGTGTCGTACATACCACCCGGTCAAGACATATCCGAAGAATTATTTGCCACTGCGCTATTCAGGTACAGAAAATCCATTACTAGGCTCAAACTAGACTATCAGCAAACAAACTTTAAAAGAAAACCTCCCTGTATCTTACTTTCAGGATGTGTGATTGGCCAATTTTTGAGTCTGACACACTTGGATCTGCAAAGTAGCCCTGAAGAAGAATTGTCAACCTTTAACATTCAAAAGATGTGTCCAGGTTTAATTTCATTAAAATACAGCAGAACCGCAGCTATTTCGTCCACCACGCTAGAACACATTTATCAAGACCCATTTTACAAAAAAAGAAGTAATTTGAAAACGTTTGAACTTACAGTATCGGCGATTCCATCAAACTATAACCCTTATATTATCGATTATATAGCACCTCAAGCTGATACAATCATGCTGAACCTAGTCCGAATGGATTTGCATGAATGGATAAGTGATATTGGAATGGATCAAGCTCTGTCCATTGTTCGCTCATTAAGTACTTTAAAGAGTGCAGGATTATGTTTTATACTGAACAAAGGGCATGGAAATGAAATACGGACTGCAGCCAATTTTTTTAAATTATTAAAAGCCTTCAAGGGAAGCAGAAAACTGTATTCCTACGCACTTATAACTGATCTCAGATCCTATCGTGACTCCATGAAATACGTTTTTGGGAATCCAATTCTGTACACTGATTCACTTGATGCTATGCGGAACGGATTGGAGTTTAGATATTGTATGGCCCAAGATGCAACACGATCTGAATACTTTGCCATAATTGACTCTATGATTGATCCTGATGCCATCATATCATTGAGAATTAATACAACAGAAGACAAGCTCGAAAAAGATCTTGTTTCTGTGACAGAACATGTTCTGTCCTGTTGTTCAAATATTCTGTACTTCGAATACAAGACTATTTCAACTATTTCCTCACAGGTAATTATCTCTGCAGATTCTTTTCAAGGCTTAGTACCGGGGCTGGATAATCCTATTGTACCCAGTAATACCAGAAAAAGATTGGAATGTGTTAAAACATATGGCCTTAGTTTCAATCAAGATTTGCTGGATAAAATTCTGGGTTATGTGGATATCAAATTTTTTTCTCATTACTTTACATTATCAACTCTCGTTGACGCAGGTCCCCATAAAATGGACTTTACAAAATTGGAGGAGTCAACATTAATTCATTTAAATATTGAACATCTACCGATTCCTTGGACGAAAGACTTGTACATATCTATCGAGTGTGGTGACAAGAGCAAAGTATTTGTTATAAATTTGAACGCTGGTGATCAATCATTCAAGATCGATGAATATCATGCATTGCCACACAAAAAAATGGCTGTTGAAATCAAGTGTCGTGAAGGTATGAGTGTGCTTTTTTGGCTTGAATGCTACATTTGTGTTGCTGCATTTGACGAGTGCAGACTTGTCAAGATTTCCCATACCCCTTTTACCAGAGCAGAAAACTTGTTCATGAAAACTATGTAATAAAAGTGGGCGATCCCAAGTTGTCCAGTATGTGGCTATTTTTCTATAAAAAAAAGGTGCAACATTTCTCTTCATCTTTATTTAATTAATTACAAATTTTTGCTCTGTAAAACACTTCTCGGACATCTTTGGGTCTCCCCACTGTTAATGCCAAATTTTGTTTTGTTATTTGTAAAAAAAATTTGTGTGAAAAAAAGAATTGAGCTCTATTTTTTTTTTGAGGAACTCTCTAATAGAAAAGATAATAAAAACAGATTCTGGATACACGTTAAATTCATCGAGGAGATAGCTTTTTTCTTTTATTAAAAATCGGAGCCAAAAATTGTTCATTATAAAATAGATGCACTGTATTATTGTTTAATAAATTTACCAAACAAAGTTCAGCACGTTCAAATTTTTTGCGTACGCCTTAAAAGGTGGCACGAAATTCTCCACAAAAGGAAATCGCGCGTCATTGATGTCCGATCGCTTGGTCTTGCAATTTTAGTGGAAGTCTGTAAATGTGTACTTCATCATTTCGATAAATTTATCATCTTCACCACCAGGCTCCTGATTCCATATCCACTTGCAAAAGCCTTCCTGTTTTGATTCAAAGCCTTACTGCAAAAATCAAATGCGAATTTGAGCTTTTTCAGTAATGTATTCCTTCTTCCCTCCTTCATATACCTTTGGTAAATTTCTTCTGTGATACTATCCACCTGTTCTGACCTGGTTGATGAAACACAAACGGCAACATGGTTTTTTAACAATGATTGGCCGTCTTCATGGACTTCGATAATTCCATTTTCTTCGGCTTCTAACTGTTCCGTCACTGATGATTGCTCCAAGACGAATTCCTGAGACATAACTTATGTTAGTTTTTTTTTTTTTTTTTTTTTTTTTTTTTTAAAAAAAAAAAAAGGAATCAAATTATCACGTACGTGCAAACAAGCAACTAGCTCAAACAGCTTTACAATTTGGGACCGATCTGACCACGACACAGGAATAGTTGCTGATCGGACCTCAACAAAACGCCACTTTGTAGGATCAATAATTGACGTCTCAGTTAGTGTCAGCGTGTCTTGAATAACTTGAATCCCAAATGCTTTCCTTCGTTTGATTGTCTGGTAAGATGCAGACTTATACGAATTAATCTGCTGCTTCAGGCCGCAAGTTGTTGCCTCAATAAGGGCCTCACAACACGTCAAACTATTTTTTAAAGTACCCAATTAAGGTATTTTTAAATGTGGATTTTTTTTTTCGTAAAATGTTACGTTTTTCCAAATGGAATCATTGTAATATAATCGTCCATATACAGACGATTAAAGAGAGCTTCATTTTTTTTTTCACTGTGAATTGATTTGATCGTTTCCAAATATAGAACTAAAATCTGATGGGTCCAAAAACACTCTATCAGATTTTAATTTCACACTTGAAAAAGTCGAAACAATTCACAGTGAAAAAAAAAATGAAGCTCTCTTTAATCGTCTGTATATGGACGATCAAATTACAATGATTCCATTTGGAAAAACGTAACATTTTACGAAAAAAAAAAAATCTATATTTAAAAATACCTTAAGTGGGTTCTTTAAAGAATAGTTTAATGTGCTTGGGAGTACCCTAAGCTTGAGGGTATCATCCATGGTGTGCCTAGTGTTCTCCGAAACATTGGAGCTAAATCGATAAACAAGCAAGGTTAGATTCATACGTAACTACTATTATTTGTTTACACCCCCTTACCCATATGACTCAACCAAAAGCAAGTTATGCTCAGTTTCGGGTACACGTCCGATGCCAATTACGCCATACAGAGTTTCACCAATTCCGCCACACAGAGCTTCATTAATACCATCCGCCCTTTTAACCTGAGCCTCTGTATTCTGGAAAAAGACAAATTTCCGAGAACTCATCGCACGCTCGCACCTTTTTTATCAAGATTAGTAAGAGATGGTTAGTGAGATGCACTGTGAGTATTATTTTTTATTCAATTTACCAAACAAAGCTTAGCATAATCCGAGCTTTTTGAGCGATGTATTCTGTCAGGAACGAAGAGGAACGAGACAGACAGTACAGGACTGAGAATGAGTAGCTCCTTAAAAGCAGGTTACTCATTTAAGCAACGTAAGATAAAAGAAAAGAATAAGCTATGGCAAATATTAGTCATAGCCTATGTGAATCATGACTGAAATAGTCGATTAACACAAGTATAAAATACGAAACAAAAAAAAAAAGATAAACTTTATTAAAATAGGTTAAAACCTGATATATATATCAGGTTCGGAACTTCAAATAAAGAAGTCCCAAGTATATGCGCATTATAATTCAACTACAACAGTCCTTCATGTGCAGCTGATATATTCCCTCTGTAATATTATCCTGTTCTGGCCTGCTTGACGAAACTCGAACGGCAACATGGTTTTTCAACAATGTAAGATCGTCATCATGTAATTTAGGTTTATGGGGCGATTGTATATTATTTTGGGGTGACTGCAGGTTATACGTTTTGTTGTAACGAACAAAACTTAGCTCATCAGTCTAAAAATAATATTAGTAGGCAATATCACATGTAACATGCAGTTATTCTTACGGTATTGGTGTTAGTAGTCTTATTGATCAAGTACAAAGATATTAGTTTAAGGCATTAAAAGGACAACGGTTTAAAATAAGACAATACTTACAACGGTGCTATTGCCGATCATTGTGGCTGCTGCATTTTCTATAACATATAAACGATGAGTGTCATGAGAATAAATAAAAATAGGTCCAGTGTTTGTTTACCTTGGCGTAAACGCCTCCTGTGCTTGTTTATTCCAATATGAGCTAACTCCGACCCAAACAACTCCCCTTCCCTTTCCACCCGATGCTGGGCTCTGGTCACAGACATTTCCTGCATCATGTCCTCGTGACGTTGCTTACATGTTTCGTACGTTACTTCAAAGGTTGTCTTCGGGCGTTTATTCTGAAGATAATCTGTACAGTTTTGAAGGTAACGTCGCGCATCTGGTGTGAAGCTTTGTTCATTAGACAAGCGTTCTATCGCCGTCAAATATGCTGTCCATAAGTGGTATAACATAACCACAAGTGTCATAAGATGACCACAAGTGGGATAAGATAACCACAAGTGGCATAAGGTAACCACAAGTGGTATAAAATAACCACAAGTGCCATAAGATAACGACAAGTGTCATAAAATAACGACAAATGTCATAAAATAACGACAAGTGCCATAAGACAACGACGCGTGTCATAAGATAACCACAAGTGGAATAAGATAACCACAAGTGGAATAATATAACCACAAGTGCCATAAGGTAACCACAAGTGGTATAAAATAACCACAAGTGCCATAAGATAACGACAAGTGTCATAAAATAACGACAAATGTCATAAAATAACGACAAGTGCCATAAGACAACGACGCGTGTCATAAGATAACCACAAGTGGAATAAGATAACCACAAGTGGAATAATATAACCACAAGTGCCATAAGGTAACCACAAGTGGTATAAAATAACCACAAGTGCCATAAGATAACGACAAGTTGAATAAGATAGCCACGTTGTCTCTTCACAAGCTCATCCGAAGGTATACTTTCCATGACAGCTTTAGGATTTCCCCAGTTCTTCATCTTGTCAGTAAGTAAATAGCTAGGGATGTAGTATTTGACAAAATATTACATAGAAAAGTAATGAGATAAAAGTATATTTTTATTAGAGGTCAAAAAATAGACTGCTATGAAATAATTGATCCTTTTTATATTGCACAACTCTCCTGAGTTTTAATGATGAGTCAACCTTTCTGGTTTTGGAATAGATCTAAACTTTGTTTCCCGCCTTAGGTTAAATGGACACTACTCGTTAGAATTGTTTCCAGATAACGTTGTCCCATATCAGTGGATCGGGAGCATGAGTATTCTAATAAATCTTAAGTATTACGAGACACTTATTTATCAGATCATGCAACGGTTACTGTAAAAGATGCATACTTGTTTGTCAAGTGTAATTGGCAATAGAACATAATAGTTGATCATTTATTCATTATCTTTGTAATGAATAAATTACGATCCCAAATGTGCTAAACCACACATATAGATTATACATATAATAAATTCATATCTCATCATCACTGATAAATGATAGCTAAATCATGATCAGGCATAAAAAAGGAATTCGCTAAAGCCGGTCACTATTTTAAAGTGTCACGGTATCGTAACACCAATGTCCAAACTTAAGACATGTTATTGTTATTATTTCTCTATTGACTATGCGTAGCACTAATTGTCCAATATAGATATTGTTATTGATAGCATACTCATATTGTTAAGAGTAGTATCCTCAGCCTCGTCCATTCCATTTATTATAAATACTCTTTATTATTCCTCTTCTTAAATCTTTAGTTAACTTTAACATCAATAAACTCTGACAAGAATTCTAATTGATCCTATTGTTTTTTTCTATCTTTTTTTCTGCAAAACTATCCTCTTTAAGCCTACTTTTGCTACACCAAATATAAAATGTCTTATCGATATTTGTATAGATATTTGGTTGTAGAAGCTAGGTATCCATTAATTCATACACTATTTCTTTATACTCTTTATCAGCAGTATAACTATATCAATATATAAGTAAATGAACCATTTATATTAATAGCTGTTCTATTCTCTCTCTGGGTAGCTAATCCATTGAGAGAACTATTAATATTAAGTTTCTCTTTCTTATAATTCTTGATTGATCTGAGAAGTTTCTCTTCTCGATCGGTGATATCGTAACTCAGTGGTATAGCATTCTGTATCCAACTGTCATTCGTATATCGTATTTAGGCCAATCATGCAATCTTTTATATAGAAGTATGTACTCGAAGTAGAAGTTGTATAGCAGTATACAAGCGTATGCTGATATGCAACATCAAAGGTTGTTTTAATTTCATAGTTTATTTATTTAAACGATTTGCTTAATTATTCTTAAGTGAATCGTACCCAAATACGACAAGGGATACTGTATTTTGACCTTATAGCGCTTGTTAAGTTAACGGCACCAATAACACTGGTGGGCATTTGAGGCCATCTCTTAGTCATGGTAATAGACTAACAGCATATAAGGGGTATTCCTTTAAAATGCGTTAGTTAAGGAGAAATGAAATCTTTCAAATAAAAAAAAGTCTCGCTCTTGTAAAAAAAGTAGAGCCTCTTCCTTGTAAAAAAAAAGCATCGCTCTTGTAAAAAAAATGAAGCGTCTCTCTTGTAAAAAAAAGCCTCGTTCTTGTAAAAAAAATGAAGCCCTTCTTTTTTACAAGAAAGAGGCTTCACTTTTCTTACAAGAGCGAGACATTTTTTTACAAGGAAGAGGTTTCACTTTTTTTACAAGAGCGAGGCTTTTTTTTTACAAAAGAGAGAATTGAAAGAGAAAAGAAAAATTTAACAGCGAGGCTTTATTTTTAATTTTTCATATCCCTATTTGATACTCCGGTTATAATAGGATGTTGCATAGAACTGCCCTTAGACGTAACAAATAATCACATATAAAACCAACTGTGATTCTTTAGAGAGACCGTTCCTTTCTTATAGCGTATAAATCTAATTACGTGCCAAAATATCTGCTCATTTTCTGGAGTTAGTTTCAAAGGATACTTCTGCAATGGACAACATTTTAATTAAAGATGGACAAGGAGGCGTGAACGATGAGCAGGGAAATGAGGTTGTTTAAATGTTAATGGACCTTGACTGCGAAAATTTCTCCCTAAAAAATACTACAGCATATGAAGAATATAGTGATGTCAAACCAAACCGAGCTAGAGCAGAAATAGGTTAAAAAGGAAGAGTTATTGGCAGACGAGACTGTCAGTACCGATCCTGAATACCTATTCGAAAGACGTATAGACGTTTAGAAGACGAAGATACAGAAAATGGGTTTTATGATTACACGCAGACGGATATATCTACTCGAGCAATTGTTAAAAAATTCGATATACCATCATCAACAGCGCAAATATGGATGAAACAAAATGAAAAGATCCTGTAACCCGCGCAAGTCACGTAATATGTCAAACTACCAAGACACTGATGCATCATGGTTATGATTTTTGTTAATTCGAGCACAGTCATTGCAGAAGCGCTTCTCACATATGATTTTGAGAAAGGTCAATGCAGATACGAGTTTACACTGTTATGACTAATTTGCTATGCCATTGTGTATTAATTTTGTGTATGGGAGAGTCTCAATTCTAGGTAAACATCACATACTGCTTGCTTTGTTCAAAAACTGTGTAAATGCTTCGGAAAAATGAATTCGTATTTATTATAGTATAGAAAAAAAAAAAAAAGGACCATGTGGAATATAGTATGAGTATGTCTGTTGTATTAAGATAAAAAAAAAAAAATGGGAGTGTTTATATGTCTTGGTTCTCTTTTGATTTAATCAGCGTCAACGAACATACGAGGAGCGATATTCATAGCCATTAATTCTTGGAATAAGAGTTTACAGGCATAAGGAATATGGATTTGAGAAATTCTTGTCTTATTTTTACAGGCACGACATTCAAAATTATTTTTCTTTAGGTTAGCAATGGCCATCAAACCGCAAATATCACAGACATGTACACGGTATGCATCTGAGGCATCGAACAAACGTTCCTTCAAAAACTGTGCAACACCATGACTGATCATACAATCTCTCTCCATCTCACCGAAACGAAGGCCACCATCTCTTGAACGACCTTCCACGGGCTGTCTAGTTAAAATTTGTACAGGACCTCTTGCTCTACTATGGATCTTATCGTCAACCATATGCTTCAAACGTTGATAATAGGTAGGACCCAAGAACACTTGCACATTTAATTTACGACCTGTGAAGCCGTTATACATGACCTCAAAACCACGAGATTGATAACCTTGAGCTTGGAGGGCGGCAGAAATAGCTTCGACTGTGACGTCAGTGAAAGGTGTAGCATCACCTTCGTTACCAGTCAAAGTAGAAACCTTACCGAGCAAACACTCAATCATGTGACCGATAGTCATACGAGAGGGAATGGCATGAGGATTAATAATGAGATCAGGTGTGATACCTTCAGAAGAGAAGGGGAAATCTTCTTGACGATAAGTCATACCGATAGTACCCTTCTGTCCGTGACGAGAAGCAAACTTATCACCCATTTGAGGCACACGAGTAGACCGAACACGTACTTTAACAAACTTCAAGCCATCTTGGTTAGTAGTCAACATGACCTGATCAACGATACCGGTTTCTGTGGATCTTAAGGGAGTAGAGGCATCACGCTTGTTATGTGTCGTGGTTCTTTGACCCAATTCTTCAGAATCAGCGGGAATAGGAGCAGTTTTTCCGATGATAATATCGTCACCAGAAACACGAGTACCAGGTGCGATGAGACCATCCTCTTCTAATTTCTCATAAGTTCCATGCTTCAAACGAAGCGTGTTATCACGAGTAGGTTTCTCGAATTCTTCCATAAACATCATACCAGATTTCTTTTCAGCATCCATGTAGGTACGGAAAAACAAGGATCTGAAAAGACCACGATCGATACTACTTTGGTTCATGATAACGGAATCTTCTTGGTTATAACCGGAATAACATAAAATAGCGACAATAGCATTTTGACCAGCTGGCAACTCTCTGAAACGTAAAAATTCCATAGAACGCGTAGTGGTAAGGGGCTTTTGGGGATAGTACAAAATATTGGCAAGTGTATCCATACGCGTTTGGAAATTCGTGAGATAAACACCCATAGCTTGCTTACCCATTGCAGATTGATAAGTATTACGAGGAGATTGATTGTGATCTGGGAAAGGAATAATACTAGCACAAATACCAAGAATCATACTAGGATGAATTTCACAATGGGTCCATGTGTGCGAGTAGCTACCGGTTTGGGATTTAACACGACTAGCCAAATCACGCGTCTCTTGAAGTGGAGCACCATATTGGGCAGTCATACGTGCTTCAGCTAAATCTTCAGGTGTCATACAGATCATAGCAGTTTCCTCTTCATCAGCATCCACATATTCGACAATACCATCAGCAATCATATTTTGCCAGCCAAATTCATCTTCAGTATCTTGGATACGCATAATATGTTCACGATTTAATCTCAATTGTTGATTTTCAACCAAGAACAAGGGTCTACAACAACGACCAGCATCGGTGTACATTCTTAATTCCTTTTCACGAATATCACGCACAATACTGACCTCAGGAGAGATATCGACTGAACGTCTCATTTGTTTAAGAGAATTGATCAACTCTCCGGGATCACGATGAATACCAATCCAGACACCATTCACAAATACCTTTGTGGCATCAGCAATACTGGTGGCACTTAATTCTTCCAAGTTCTCCATAGCCCATTCTTCCAAAAACATGATTAAAGGAGTAGCAGAAGAACCGACAGAAATATAAGACATCAAGGCCAAATTCTTAACAAGACCACACGCTTGACCTTCAGGGGTTTCGGCAGGACAGACAAGACCCCAATGGGTGTTATGTAATTGACGAGGTTTGGCAATCTTACCATCACGACCAATAGGTGTATTACAACGACGCAAATGGGATAAAGTAGAAGCAAATGTATATCTGTTTAAAACTTGAGAGACACCAGCACGGGCTTGCATTGCCTTCTTTTGATCACCCCAATTACCAGTAGCCAAAGAGTACTTTAAACCGTTGGTAATTGTGTTGGATTTGACAGCAAGAGTCAAATTGAATTCTCTGCTTGATTCAATACACTTTTGTAAATACTTAGCAACATCCTTTGTCAACTTCTTAAACAAAAGTCTGAAAAGACCAGCCATTAAAGGACCAGCAAGATCCATACGTTTTTTACCATAATGATCACGATCATCTAATTCACGACGTTCTAAAGCTGCCAATAACAAACGATGGATCATATAACCAAAGAAATAGGATTTACGAGTTTCAGTCTTGTATGCAGTACCAACATGAGGTAATAATTCTTTTTGGAGAATTTCAGAGGCATACTTGATACGTCTTTCTCTTGTGGCACCCACAGTGGTACCTCTTTTACCGATGAAATCCAAGGCAATATCTTGATCTTGAATGACAAAAGCCTCTTCGATAGAAGGTTTTAACAACTCCAACATTTCATAATCATTACGATCATAACAGATATGCTCCAATACATCTCTATCAGCTACTTGACCAAGAGCTCTGAATACAATGACAATAGGTACTTCAGAACGGATATATGGTAAAGCAGCACGAATACATTGACCAGAAGAGCCACGTTCAGCAGAAGCTCTCATCATTTTAATAAATAAAGGCGAAGCATTCTTGGATCCTTTCTCGGGTTGAGATCTGATTTCTGCAGTATATTGAAAGTTGGAAGGTGGTGCCTTGGAGAAGACATAGACTGTATTGGTTGCCATACGTTCTTGAGCAATCAAGACCTTTTCGGAACCATTGATGACGAAATAACCACCCATATCAAAGGAACATTCATTCAACTCGTGCATGGAACTCTCAGGCATATCATGAAGAATACAATAAGTAGATCTCAACATGATAGGGACCTGTCATTATCACTTTTTGTTTAGATTTTTCCCTCCCCTTTCGTCAATATACACGGCTTACCTTTCCAATGAAAACTTTGGTCATGGGAGGTCTATCAGACCCATTTTCATCTTGGAAGAGATCGTTGGGGTTTCTGTTCACATTGTTAGGATCATGAGGTGTTGCGATTTGTGTACGTTTGCTCATATCCACATATAAAGGAGACGCGTATCTAATTCAAATCGTTAATCTTCATTTTTCCCTATTTTGGTTAACTTGCGTAGTTTACGTTAAGTTACGAATACGCGCTTCTTGGGGAAACATGGGTTGCGTACTACCATCGGCTTCTGTCATTGTAGGTTTTGACAAATAAATCTGTCCGAAATCAATAATATATCGTTTCTATATCACAAAAAAATATGTAAGTACTGGAAAGAGAGAGAAAATATGTAGTAATTACAGTAACATCGCCGTCTCCACCAACATGTTGAAGCACAAGATTAGAGTTTTCATCGACTAATTCCTGCATGGTATTTTGTACAAATTCATCAAAAGAATCCAATTGTTGTCTAACGAGACCCTTCTCCTCAAAGAATGAAGAAATGACTGTCCAACAATCTTCTTGGCTGTTATAAAAAAAAAATTGATTTAGAACCGTGTTTTTGTCTGAAAATTTTTATGACTTACGTGATGGGTTCGTCTTCATACATTTCTTCACCATCAGGAAGAAAGTATTCTAATTATAACAGGCATTAATACGACACTTTAACTCTCGGGTTTAATCCAAAATACCATTTTCTGCCATTCTATAACTGTCATCCATGATATCGGTCATTATGAGGTCGTTTTTTTAAGAGGTGCTTCTTGTTCTGGTTGTAAGTTCTAAGCTTTTTCTGTTTGTCCAAAGGGGGGGAATTAACAAGTGTGTAATCAAAATACGTTTAAATTACTAATATTTTATAGAGAGAGAGAAAGAAAATAGTTTGTTAATGAGTCTTTTTGGTTAACGCTTTTTTGGATTCATGGTACGCACTCGAAACACACACACACACACACAATTGAAAAAGAGAGAATGAAGTGGAAGAAAAAAAAAAAAAAGTCGAATTCTATTTTCAATGAAAAAAATAAAAGACAAAAGATCAAAGAATGTAAGAAAAAAAAAACTCCCAAATCTTGCACTCTCGTAGCTCAGCTTGTCTTTCGGGAAGGGTGCGCTTTTTTTTTTCTCGAGCTATAAAGTGACTCTGTTTTTGCTGGGTTTTTAAATCACTAAACCAAAAGGAATGTTCTCGTATCCTTTAGCAATAAGGTATAGCAACTTGTCCATGGATTATGTGAGCGGTTTTATGTTGCAACCTCGATACTTTATTATCTTAAAGCCTAATAAAATCCTACATGGGATACGTGATTGGGGATAAATCACCATAATTAAGGATTAATCTGAAGTTTTCATGCATCTAGGCAATAATTTGTAGTCATGGTAAAAATAAAAACCCCAGCGACATCTTTATTGGTGAGGGAAAAAAGGTTGCGTAATTTATGGTGGTGTTTATAAGGTCTTATTTAAAATGTCTAACACCATTCTGCGACGGATCGGTACCATATCTCGTTGACTGAAATTAAAGGGTTCGTTTCTGGATAAACGTTCTGCAAATGTACAAGTAAAAGCGCCGCAATCAGACATGTTACCCTGTTGAGGAATATCTTTTGGTGTTTCTAACTTCCAATCAGATGTATCCAAAGGAGTCTTTTTCTTATCCAAATGTTCTTGTTGAAGGTAGTTCATAAATAGTTCTAATGAATGATCATGATTTCCACCCATTGAATCGTATACAATCACTGCTTTTCTTTTCATGTCGATCACGCCTAGTGTCCAATGGTATGATTGATTGATTGGTATAAATATTAAGTCTTTAGCGAATATGTCGACCTAAAAATGAGATATTAGAAAAAGCAAATATATGAGAAGCGTTTTCTTACTCGTTTTGTCCATCGTTTCACTTTTGCAAATCCTTGATCCCTGAGCGTTGAGCAGAAGAAACTACTGAAGCAATGAATTGAAGGGAATCCTTCTCGTGTTTGACGCTCGGATAACAATTCAAAGTAAAAATTGATAATTTCATCGTTAAGCCAAGTTTCTGGCTTGAGTCGATGGATATCTTTATAATCTACTGTCACCTTTTTGAATTGGGAAGCAGTACCGGTTTTTTTCCTTGATAGTGCTTCATCGATTATTTTGTTTTCTTTATCTGTTAAGGGTTTCACCATTTCTTTCACGACGACTGGCTTTGTCTTTTCAAATAGTTCATCGAATTCAGAAGTGTCTATATCCTGGCTACGGCTCTGTGCTGAATAATTAGTATGCCATTCATTTTTTCTGCAGTGCGTGTATTTACTTGTATGATTTGTCTTCTCACATTAAATAACTGTAAAGAATGAGACTTTTATATTTGACTACATTGTTGAAGAAGTTACCTCTTCGTCTATTTTATCGTTAATTTTTTGTGTAGGTGAATCAACTGTTAACTCTTGTAATTGTACCAAGATGGAGTCGAGCTCATCAGAATACTTTTTTGAAGAAGCTTGTCGTTCCTTTACTGCAGCTTGCATGGCGAGAAATGAAAAAGGGTTAACAAATGCTGATATATACTGCGAAAACGGAACGTGTTCTACAGGAGTTGTCAGTATATCCAATGAAACATATTTTCTTTAAATACGATCTATTACCGTATTCTAGTCTCTTCTTTGATCCCGGATAAGCAAAATCAAAAGTTGTTGTTTTAGAGACTTTCATTTGGGTGAAAAGAAAAAAAAAAGAAGAAAAGAAGAAAATACCGAAAAAGAATAGGGTGTGCGTAGCGTTCGCTCTCCCCTTTAAAACCTGTCTTACACACCTTTTTTACAGCTGAAAAAAAAAAAGATGCAAGCTTCTCCACTTTATGCTTCCATTGGCGCTTTAATTATTGACGACATTAAGTACCAAGATGGCACTAAAGTAACGAATGTTCTCGGCGGAGGAGGTGTATTCGCAATTTATGGTAAATAGGTTCGAATGTAATAATAAACCCTGGCTTTTAACTAACCATTCCTACGTAGGAATGAGACTTTGGTTAGATGGCCTTCAAACTAAAGATGCCGGTTACATTATCCACACTGGATTTGATTATCCTGAAGAAATAGACAACAAAATAAAAGCCCTGAATATCTCACTCAATTGCATTAATCACCCAGATAAACACACGACAAGAGGTTTAAATACTTTTGGGGAAGATGATCACAGAGATTTCGAATACATACATCCTATCATAAGAACCACGACATCTGACTTTAGTGATGATTGGATTCAGTCTGTAAAGATACTGCATTTGATTTCTTCGCACGAAAGAGCCATTGAAATAATAGATGAATGGAAAGAGAGAGAGATTTTGTTAAATTGTGTGGAAAGGACACAATTTTTATGGGAGCCTTTGCCTTGGGCTTGTTTACCTGAGGTATGAAAAGCATACATGTTTATGAGTTATCATTTATTTTTATGATTTTTTAGAATTTAGATAAAATTTATGACGCTACACAAAGAACAGAGATCATCACACCTAATCATGAAGAGATAGCTGCTATGCTTGGCTTGGACTTCAAAGTTGTATTAGTAGAAAATGGCAATGATCTAAAAAAGACGGTTGAATATTTGGGGAATATGTTCTTGGATGGATTATCATCTGCCCAAGATAAAGTACTAGTGATACGAGCCAGTAAGTATGGCACGATGATTATTACTTTGAAATCTCGGGCTATTCATTGGGTACCGGCCTATTGGAGCTGGTGGAGTTCGGAGGAACAGAAACATGTTGTAGATGTGACGGGTGCTGGTAATGCTTTTTGTGGTGGCTATGCGTATGGATGGGACCAAACACAGGGTGATCCTGTTGAATCTGCTTATTATGGTGCAGTTTCTGCTAGTTACGCAGTTGAGCAAATGGGTATGCCCTCTTACGAGACTGGGCACTGGAATAATGGTCCCGATCCAGCCCAAAGATTATCTATTTTAAGAACTAAATCATGTAAATTTTAGAGCATTAATTTATTATAAAAACTTTGTCATTATTATTAGAGCTTTTCTTCTTGTTCAATTTGTACATTTTTTTCCATCGATTGAAGAAAATCATATGTTTTTTCACATCGAGCATAACTATATTTGGCAGAGATATAACCACTAACCGCTGAAGCACCCATTGCAGAAAGCAAAGCTCTATTCTTGTCCAATCCGAACTTACGAGCTAAAGGCACTATTTTCCAAGAGTCAGTGTATGGTTTTCTTTTATACTATCATTTACATACACGAAACAAAAGCTGTTACAACTGGAAACCAAAAAATAAAAATAAAAATTGAATACATAAATTAAGTTGAAAAAATGTATTTTACCTGCAACGTAAACACCAGTTTTGTTAGCATTTTTCTGACACAATCTGGGTAAAATCCATTCCTGATACAGTTATTATTATTTAATACATAACAATACGTATTTGGGACTACTCACAGGATGTTCTCTTGCTATTCCTTCTTGTATAATTGACATGATTATTTGATAAACAAAAGAGAGAAAACTGCATTGACGAGCGGGAAAAGGTTTTAATCTCCCCACAAAAAGTGACGTAGCCGCTTGGGATTGTCCCCTGTGCTTTGGTCACGTGGTCTTTATAATTTTTGCAGCGCGAAGGGGTCCCACACAAAAAGTAAGAAACATATTTTTTTTTGTTCCCTAAATATCTTGTAAGCGAATAAACACACGAAACCCAATTGCCTGGCATTGACTCTTTTCCTCTAATTTAGCCTTCACCCCTTTCCACCAGATTTTTTTCTAACATGGCTTTCCGTTTGATTACCAAGAATGCTGCAACTGGTACATTAGACAAAGATATTATGGCTGTTTAGTAGATATTAACCAAGTATCTTTTTAGCTGCCCTTGTTGCCCGTCCCACCTTAATGAACGCTTCTCGTCAATCTTTGGGTGCTACTGCGTAAGTCAATGTCTCGATTTTTATTCTTATAGTAGTAGCTAATGTTTATTTCTTATTACTATTAGTGTCCGTCACTTCACCACCAAAAAAGAAGGTACATGCGCACAGCACACAGACACAAACTTTCAGCTTCAACTCGGACTAAACCTTATATTATATTATAGATGAGCCCAAGGAGAAGGCTAACAGCATTATCAACTCTCTTCCCGGTAACTCTTTCGTTTCCAAGACTGGTTTCCTTACTTTAGGTACTGGTGTTGCCACTTACTTGATTTCTAAGGAAATCTATGTCTTTAACGAAGAAACCTTGGTTCTTGTCTCCACTGGTGCTCTTCTCGGTCTTATCTTGAAGTACCTCAGAGAACCTTTCAACAGCATGGCCAACGAGCACATCAACGTAAATTCAAGTTTTTGACAGGGAAAAAAAAAAGGGAATCATGGCTGACATTTTGTTTTTATATAGCGTATCAAGAGCATCTTGGTTCAAGCTCGTGATGACCATAAGACTGCTGTCAATGAGCGTATCTCCGAAGTTGGACAAATGAAGGATCTTGTTGATGTTACCAAGGCCCTCTTTGAGCTCTCTCGTGAAACTGCCAAGTTAGAATCTGAAGCCTTTGTCTTGAAGCAACAAGTTGCTGTTGCTCATGAAGCCAAGGCTACTTTGGATTCTTGGGTTCGTCATGAAGCTAACGTCCGTGATCGCGAACAAAAGCAATTGGCTGCTTACTTGATCGAGAAGATCAACAAGGACTTGCAAGACTCCAAGATTCAACAACAAATTCTTGATCAAGCTATCTTGGATATCCAAAGTAAGTTTTTATTATGAGTATGTTTTGATGGTTTACTAATCAAAGCCGTTATTTAGGAATTGCCAAGACCAACTAGATTTATTAAAATGTCGCATCTTTTCTGTATATCGAATTAAAATAAAATAAATTTAAAAACACCCATTTATAATGCCTTCTCGTGATTTACCTTAATATTTACAATTGATTTTGCAGGTTATTAGCGAACCTTAGAAAAGTCATGGTCAACATGAGGTGCAGCCAGATATTTAAATTATTTTTCTCTGCGGTTGAATTTCAATATCCCTTTTTCTTTTTACCCAGAACATGTCGTTGAATAGTCAGTTAAAAAGTTTTAAAAAGTCGTTCAAGGCCAATGCGGATATTGCAGTAAAGCGTGCTGGTCAAGCAGCTCCCAGCAAAGAGTCAGTTTCAGCCAATGGCACTATTTCAAATAACACAAAGGCTTCATACGATTCCACCCACGAACCCAAAAAGAGAAAAAAGACGACTGGTACAAATTACTCGGACGATCAGAGATCTAGAGATTAACTAATTTACTGTATAGTCTACTCACAACCTGCTAATACTGGTACGGGTCACCATGCCATGAGTCAGTTATATACAGTCATACAATTCTTAAAAGTAAGCATCATTATTTACAATGGAATCTAGGGTTCTCATTATTAGATACTTGATATAGGACAGCGATCATCCTCAGTCGGTTGTTAGCATTGCTTCCCGTACAAAAGTAGACATTGCAAAGAACCCAGCCTTATGGGAGAAACTCGAGAATAACGACAAAATTGATTACGATCCAGTCAACAAGACATTTGCTTATAAGCCAACATACCAAATTAGAAGTAAAGAGGATCTATTGAGCTTGTTGATTCAGAAGAAGAATGAGGGTGGTATGGATTATAAGGATTTAAAGGATTCTTATTCCAAATTGAGTAGTGCAGTGGAGGAATTAGCAACAGAGGGGCAAATTCTTGTAGTTAGAAATAAAGACGGAAACCCACGTGTACTCTTTCATAATGATGCACAATACAACACAACCATTGATCCAGGTAAAAACAAATAGACAATGAAACAAACTATGACTATAACTTATGATCTTTTTATATAGAATTTAAAAAGATGTGGTCTGAAATCCATATTCCTGACGAAACTGATTTACCCAAGGCATTAGAGAATGGTAAGTGTAGCATTTGGATGAAATGGGTTTTCATACTAAACTTACGTGTAGCTGGTCTCAAGACAATGGAAGTGTTTGAAAAGAAGATCACATCGGATGTAAGCTTCCAAATACAGTGACAGTACATTGATATTGAACACCTCTTTATTTTAGACCAAACCAAAAAGATCAAAGACAAGAAACAAGCGAATCAAGATTACAAATACTCATTTATCTCATATAGATTTGTCAAAGGATTACGTTCCCAACAACAAGAAATAAATTGTGACAGATTTACAGCAGATGTTACATTTGGGCGGGGTTATTTAAGAATCAAAAATCGTTAAAAAATAAAACAAAAAATCCCCTTTTATTCTCTTGTTATTCTTATTAAGCTCATAATGCATGCTCAACATCGAAGGCGACCCTCTAAATCCATCTTACTACCACGCCTATCTACAAATACTACTAATAACACCGGCAATATTAATAGCAATGGTCAACCTAATTACGCACGACGAATGACTATTCATCTGCCAGAATCCACACCGGACACAACCTACTTGTACGGTTATGCACTTTTAATATCCACGTTTGTAATGTTTATGGCGTCTTTCTATTCAATTATCATCAGTCAATATATGCCAGATACAAATATAAAGGTAAACATATGGATCCAAACAATACATGGTCTTTTAACTCTCTACTTTGTTAGGTGCTGGACTGGATAAAGTATGATGATTATTACTGCCTCTTAATACCGATATCAGCACTTGTCTTTTTTTACTGGATAATGTGGAACTGGATGGGAATGAAGTTTTTTCGTCACAATTAATAAAATTGTGCGTAAATTTTGTTTATATGTCTCTGTTCACCAACTCAATGACATAAACGTAGTTAACTTAACTTGCTTTCTATCTAGACATGATCATACTTGCATGAAGGACATGGCAAAAAATATACTAAATGATATCTCGTACGATTTGGAAGATATATTCTGTCTGTACTGATAATAGACATATTAGGTTGTCCAACAGATCCACATACAGATCTAAACACTTTGGATATATGACTCTTTTCGATCATTGTTGTATTCAGGGCTAGATTGTTTCTGCGATTGAATGAGAGTGTGGATTAGAATTAGACACTAATACGTTGATCTGCTAATGGTCTGTATACATTGCCTATCAAGAAAAGCATAGTCCATATACAAATGTCACAAAAACTATTTGTCGTGCTCAACAAAAGCTACGTGCCACACAAGATGTTGCTAACGTACACTTATCTGGTTTTTATCCATTTGAATTTGATGCATTGAATCAAAAGCTAAAGAAAAGCAGTGAATAATTCCTAATTAGCTGGATATATGCGCACTACTTACAGTGACAAAAGTGCTATGTATCTCGCTGTTCTCGTCAGTTTCCATTATACAATGAGCTAGCTCGACTGAACCTCAACCAACGCATGTCTGTAAAAGGAAAGTGTCATATATTCTGATGATGGTTAATAAAGGCGTGTTAACGTCAACATTGTTATCAATTTATATATATTGATTACTGCATAACTAGTACAGGTGTGTCATCCTATCGATTCCTATTTTGTAGCAGTGGAACAAAAATGAAGTTGAGGTTCGCACTGTCACTTTCTCTTTTTATAAAAACATCATTCACTATTCCCTCAGGTGCAGCATACTCTTCATTTTTGTGCCTTTTATAAGAAGTTTCAGTGAAACAGCTTTTAAAAAAACAACTTGTTTGTAGGCACTTACAAGTTTGGAAGCTAACTTACATAAGCTATATATTATGTTGGTACTCTCAATCTATGGCTTTTTGTCATCGTTTTTATTTTCGCTTTCGGAATCACCGCTACCTCTTTTGCTTTTGGACGACATATTTATAGATGTTGTCTCAAAATATTTTAGGTGCATTGTTGTAGTTCTCAGAAGATTAAAAGGGACATAAAATATTCATAAAAAAATAAAGAGATCTATTGCTTTTCCTAATTGATTATATCAAAGATTAATCCTAAAATGCTTTTACAATTTATTGGAGGTTGGTTGGTCCCGAGAGACATGTGATGTTTTCAACTACTGGATTGGAGTGTCTTTCTTCTGACTACCACCCACACTCTCACACACGCGACTTTCAATTTCACAGTGATCAGTGGTTTTTTTTAGATCGCCCAGACCGGGTAAGATTGGGAGTACCAAATAAAGCAACCATTCTTTTTTTCAACTCTTTACAAAATGTCAAATGAAAGCTCAATACCAATAGATGACCCTGATACTTATTTTATCGAGTCAAGTGTTCCTGATGTTCGTGCTTTCGAACAAAAAACTAGGTAATATTACCAACATGGCATTCCTTCACATTACTAAATGAGAAACAATAGAAATGACATTGAGACACAAAAGAAAGAATTGCGCGCCATGGTTGGGTAATTATCACCTTGAGAACCGTTTTACTCGTTACCTGCCTTTAAACCCCTCTATCATTTATAGTGAACAGTACCTAGACCTCATTTCAGCGGCAGATGCCATCATCACCATGAGCAAGAACGCACAAACCATTCAAACCAATTTCGAACGTATGCAAGCTGCTAGTGATGTAGAAAGTATAAAGCTGAAGGCCAAAAGAATCTTACAAGAGCGAGGTGAACAAAATAACCAAAGTAAGACTTGTTGGACTTTAATGTAAAAAGAGTTCGATTTATTGACATGGGATGTAGCTCGCATAGACACCAATCGTAGATATGTGTATATTATAGCCGCTCTTGTTAAAGCATTGGCTGATGTGCCCGAACAGGTAGAAAAAATAAAATAAAAAATCGCAACGACAATTTAGCTTAAGATTTTTTAAAAAATATACATAGATATGGCATGCATTAGAGAATCACCGTTATCTTCATGCAAGCCGATTATTTACACTGGCCAAACAAGTTCACGAATATCTTGAAGAGGAGAAGGAAAAATCAACCATCGATATAGAAGTCGCTTTTCCAGTTATTCAAAGACAGTGGGATGCTGTCAGTGCATTTGGTCCCCAAATTGTTCAAAGATCAATTCACTATCTACGCGTTTCAGAACAAAGCCCAGAGGTAAACTTGTAACCGATGAATAAAAAAAAAGAGAGGGTGAATTAATAAATTGATTAGCATATAGCAGAAATTATGGTTGGATTAATGCTTCTAGACGGTCTTTCATATAAAGACACAGCAGAAAAGTTCTTAGAAATGCGATTTAGTTTGATTCGAGATATGATTGGTTGTTACACCAAGGGCATGGACAGTACAAATAATCGTGCCACGCATCAGTTAAGGGAGGCTACATTGATTATCAAGCGTACGTTACAACAGATTTATGAGGTGTTCTTTTCAAAAGAGGGACATACAATGGCTCTTATTGAATCGTATGTCACTACCTTCCAAAAGACTTTTTTGATACCTGCTCACAAAAGCCATGGTAATGAGACACCTAGCCAATCCGCTATCACACGTCTCTTTTCGCCAAGTTCCAATGTACATCTAATTGTTCGATATTTACCCGACTCTCTCCAGAACTACCTTCCCGATTTTGACCCTATGCCTCATCTCACAGAAGACGATGTGCAAAAGTTAGCAAAAATGTGGATCGAGCAAATTGAATCACTTTTTAAGGAAAAACTTCATGATATCCTTTCACCGATCCAAAACCAAGTTGAACTCATTCAGGTACGACAGAAACTGTGGGATTTATTGGATGAGGATGAAAACACAAAGAAAACAGCATGGCAAAAAGCCGCACAAAACTTACTTGGATCTCATTATTCGATATGGGATGGTCTCTACAGAGAAGGATTTAACTATAGTTTTAAATCAGTCATAGATAAAGCCTTAAATGAGCTATCGAATCAGCCCAATGCGATTATTTGGCCACTTGTTACAGATCCTGTCAAGTTGCAACAAACTAAAAAGGATTTCTTTGTCCCAATGCACATATGGCCAGGTGCCGATGCAAAGCAACAGAGTGCATTTACTCTACCAAACTTTGCATCCTCCAAAGAGATCGAAACCTTCAAGGCGTCGTTAAAAGAGACTGCAAATGACCGCACAGAAACCCTTTGTAAACTCCAAACGTCGTTTGATTCTTGTTTGGCAAAAATTAGAATAGATGTGCAAGCACATCTTATCCATTTCGATCATGACAATTTTCATGTAAAAAGGTAAAAAGAATAAGAATACTCTGCTAAGACAATATTGACATGGCTACAGTGATACAGATATGATCAAATCGTACTTCCAGGATAATTGTTATGAGGCTGCGCTAAAGTATTCTGCAAATGTGAATACACTTATCGGTAAAGTGACGTTATGGACAGATAAAAAGAAGAGTAAGTATACGATAATTTATACTATGTGTGAGTCTAATATAGAAATATATGGATAGGAAATGAACTGTCAATATTTTTGGGTAGACTCACGCGGAATATTGCGCTCCTCTCTAAAGAATTACCCAAGTCCTTGTTATTATCTGCCGAAACAACGCCCATCTTTGAACTACGTAGCAGAATTAACAAAGGTACATGCACAATATTAATGTAAAACATGAATTTACTATTAAAATCTGAGTTTTTAGATCCCAACTATACTACCATTCAAACAGACTTAATACGCACTTTCCATCAGGCACATGACCTCTGGATCGACTGGTTAGAAAAAGAATTTGCCCAAAAATTACGAATTATTTTGGCAACGACAAATTGGAATGACCAGTGTGCTTCAATTTCTATATGGGAGAGTAAGACACATATATACAAATACAAACAACATGTTTCTCATTGTTTCATTAGATATAGAAGAAGATATCAGATTACCAACACAAGCAACCAATGCAACTGTTAGAAGTTTATTCTATGTTTGCGAAGAGATCCAAAATATAAATAGCGCTGTTTTAGATCAGGTTTGTAAACTATTCAAGACAAATATGAACACTTCCATTGATATATATCTGTTTTAGCCAATCATGATTAAATTGAGACAACAATTGCAGAATGCCGTGGATGAAGTGTTCGACCACTTTTTATCAGACATTGAAACAGCTGATGTAACAGAGAACGGCTCCTTGCAACTGCTGTTTGACTACCTGTTTTTAAATACAATTTTACAAAACACAAAGAAATCAATCATTGGCAATAAACTGATCCAAAAGTTACAGGATCAGGTACGACAATTTCCTCATCAAATTCTCTTAACCGTGCTGACTTTTTCTGTAGATTGATCCAATTAATTGGGATAGTTACGAACCTCATGTTAAACCTTGTGTCAACAAATTCTATATCAAGCAATCATTAATATTCGGTGTGTTAACAAGCGCTACAAACGAAACATATGAACGGTTCGTATAATAATTATGGAAAAAATAATGTTTGTGTATTTATAGCTATAAATTATAGAGCACGTAAGGTGATGGCAAATCAACAACAAGGTCAATATAATGTTCTTCCTTTAGCTTCTCAGGCTACAAGATTCACACTTCTTCCCATCGGTCATTTAACGTCATCCTCTGTACGAACTAGATACAGCATTTCCTCATAATACAGTGCTTTCAATATAATAGATTGAGTAATTTTAACCATATTAAACACGATGTATATCTGAAGGAGTAAGCAATTCTGTAACTGTTCCCTTTCAAGTTAAACAAATATCAATTCGATTGTTTATATTTAAGTGTTATTATAATGTGCAAATAGCAAAGCAAGGGAATACGATATGGTAGGTAAGTAAAAGCCAGTTGTAATTTATAAACCATTAAGAAATTGGTAGAATTTATTAGCAGTCTTTCGAACGCTGGATCGCCTGGCTTCAAAACTCGAAGATAGGCAATACGGAAATGTCATTTAGGACAGCATCCCTCTCCAAGATATAGGAAGTGCCAAAATGGCAATACAGATCAAATTATTATTTTTTTGACAGAGGCATTATCTCTAAAGAAACAATATGAGTCATGTTGTATCTGAGACATAGCTATTCCAAATGATGCTTTGCTTAAAATAGCTAACATCAGCTCCAACATTGCTGCTCTTATTGGGCTCTCATAAACGTTGGTGTACGATAATAGGCTTGTAAAGGATGCATTCACGTAATATGGTCGATCAGCAGCGTCACAAAAAAAAAAATTGTTGGGACTTATTCGGGCAACGTACAACTTTTGAGAAACTTGTTGCTGACGAAATGCCAAACATAATGAAGGAATGTAGCTGTTCTTTGGAGGGTGGTTTTGTGTTAAAATTGTAAACTAAAGTTCTTCTTTTTTGATACGGGTTTCCAACATAATAGTGTGATTGGGGGTCTTCACTATTGATAATCACTTTTTTATTTTAATATATTTATGGTGATTCGTTAAATCTATTAATCTAAAAAAAGGATCAACAACAAAGGCTGATGCTTCAATGCCAGACTCATCTACAATTCCACCTCTACCGTCTTCATGAAAGAAACTGATTTTAAGAAGCGAAATATATGATGAAACAAAATTTTAAAAAGTTGGTAAAGAGTGGGCAAAAATCTGTGTTCTCAAAAAATTGGTAAATTGAGTGTATCACACTAATAAACTAGAGTCATCATACTCCACACACAAAATGACAAGGAGATTAGACGAATTGAGTATTTCAGCCTATGGGGAAAGTTTGAAATTTATTCTAACTGAATAAATTTGTTAGGAAATAGTTTTATGTCCTGCAACACTCATTATATTTTAGTGGTGTGTATGTGCATGTACTGACTGGTGCCTGAATTACCCAGGACCTGTTTAACAGTGCTATTTCTACTTATGTCTCTCTCCAAATCAATTAAACCCATTGCTTGGCAATTGAGTGATTACTTGTGCCATTGTTAAACCTTATATGTTTTAAGACGAATCAAATAAATTTTACTTCGACTTTTGTACTTATAATCCAATAAGGAAATGAGACTTGCTACAAGATAAGTCCTTTTTGCCTCTTTAGGCTGTATTGAGTGATCGAATTATATTTGAAGTCCCGTATTTTGCCTTTACGGTCATTGCGAGAGTATATTTATATGCACACACACAAAGTACTACAGTCGCACAGTTTGAAGCTATCAGATCGTTTTCAATAAAAAAATGCAATTGTGACTAAACTTCCCGTACCACACCGTTAAATTAAGTACTCAATCGGCCTGAGTAATTCTTTATGATTAAGAGACGCGGCAGCAACAAATGCAAGCGCGGCTCATAGGATGCCAATATTTTATAGCACATCTGCTCATCCACATCCTAAAATATCCATGTTCTGCGCTCTTTTAAATAAAAAAATGTTTATAACGCGCATTTCTTGTAGTGATCAATTTTTACCGCACAGTAATTGTAGGTGTAATACTTTTCTTGACTAAAAAAAATGAGGTATTAATTCAACCATTGTAAATTTAAGAGAGAGGGATTGTTTGTCATTTCTCAATAAAACTATCTTTCTAATGACAAAGATACTTTGACAATCTATTTTTGCATATGACTTTGGAGTCTCAATATGAGTTTTCATGATTAAGAGTTCAAAATAGGAAGTATAATTCCCCAACCAATGAGCTTTTGCTTTCCCTCGAGAATTAGATCTATAAATAGGATATTTCCTTCTTTATGGAACTATATTCCTTAATCGCTAGAAAATATAGGAAAAGCCAGAATATTACAGAATTATAGTCTGATCATAATTAGAAAAATGGAAAATTAATTAGCCAACATTTTATCATATAAGCTGTGTTTAGGATTTTGTAAGGATATTAAAGTTGGCAATTGTTATTATTACATAAACCAATGCACAATTGCACGAACAATCCCATGTATACAAGATCAGGAAATGCTGACGTTAGACCAATAGTATTATTTTTTCTGTATCATTAAAAACAGAATATGTCCTGTTTTTTAAAGTTACTCGTGTCGTGGATGCAAATTAGTGTTTTACCCGGCTATAAAATTTTTCTTTCGAATTTGGAACGGAGTACGAGTGCAACCGGGAAATCTCAATCTTTTGTGACATAGCGGTTGACTAAACATGGTTTTTAAACATGAGCTTAAATGATTAATTTGAATTCTGTTTTGATACAAGCTTATCTGGTGGCCCATGTTTAACTTCTGTATAAAAAGGAAAGGCATTTGAATGTTTAGCTTTTTTCTTCTACTCTTAATTATTTTCCAAATAATATGCAACTTACAGGAATTGGAGCCTTTATCCTTGCAACAGGAGCATTCGTGTCTGCTGCCACCACCACCACTAAAGCTACCTCAACCAAATCAACTGGTATTTTGGCTGTAGAATCGCCCAAATGGTTGCCTGATTTTGGCGTCCCTACTGGCGTCAACTCTGGTTACCCAACAGGTCCCATTGACACTACCAAAACAATTTCTCATACCAGTTTGAACCTCAAAAACTACCCTGAGCCTTGGACAGCACCCTCTACTACCCATCCTGAAGTAAAGGCTGTCATTGCCGCTTTGGATTGGACCAAGGTCCCTAAAGCCCCTGTGGTCAAAGTCAATGCCGCCGGCGAGATTGATATGACCTCTTATGACGCTGCTAAAGATCCTTATTGTTGGTGGTCTGATTCCAACTGTGTCAAGCCTAAAGCTTCTTACTTGCCTACCGATGTCTCTATCTGTCCTAATGCTGGTGACTGGGGTCTTAATTACGACGATGGTCCATATAACCCTATTGGAGATAAAGCTACCGATAAGTGGGCAGAGCCCGAACTTTATAACTTTTTAGCAAAGAACGGCAATCAAAAGGCAACTCTTTTCGTAAGTATTATATTTATCGTTTCATTATACAAACGTGATACTAATTTTTTGCATAAAGTATATCGGTTCTAATGTTGCCACATTCCCTGAAGCTGCTAAGCGTGCTATCAACGATGGTCATGTTCTTTGTGTTCATACTTGGTCCCATCCTCAAATGACTACTCAAACTAATGCCCAAGTTGTTGCCGAGCTTTACTGGACTCTTCGTGCTATCAAGGAAGCCACTGGTGTTACCACCAAGTGCTGGAGACCTCCTTTTGGCGATGTCGATGATCGTGTCCGTGCTATTGCTCACCAAATGGGTCTTCAAACTATGATCTGGGATCAAGATACCAACGATTGGGATATGCCCGGAGAAGGTGGAGGAAATTTAGCTCCTTCCAAGGTGGATGGCTATTTCCAAGGCTGGATCAACACCCGTAAGAAGGGTACCGATAAGACCGGTCATATTGTCCTTCAACATGAGCTTAACAATGCTACTGTAAAGATGGCCGAAAAGTGGTTGCCCAAGCTTCAAACCTCATTTAACGTTGTAACCATTCAAGAATGTTTGAATGTCGCTCAACCTTACTGGGAAAAGAACTGGATTTATCCTACTGAGAAAAACGCCACAATCTCTTCTAATAGTACTATTGCTTCTAATGCTACCGCTGCTCCCACTACTACTACCACCACACCCGCTGCAATCTCTACACCTTTAGTAACTGACATTGACCTTACTCCTGCTACAACCCCTGTTACTACTCCTGCCACAGCTCCCGCTGCAGATGTCAACTTGAGCAACAAGGGATCTTTAGAATCCTCTGCCACTCTTCTTACAACTAGCGGTGCCTCTCTTTTTGCTGTCGCTGCTTCCCTTGCGGCTTATTTATATTAATTGTTTTTTTTTAATTTTGCTAGGCATTGACATATTAATATAAACTGGGGTTTTCTTGCATAACAAAGCTTAAATTTGTTATTTTTTTGTACATAACATATTAAAAAAAAGTAAAAGATATTATTGATTAATAATACTTTTTTTAATTGAATCATGCTGTTTAACAATGAGAGTCCCGAGAATGTCTGATATTATGCTATCTAATTGCCGGGGGTTTTCATGTGCCTTTCAAATGGCCGTAAATTTTTTCGAAACAGTAGATGAAGTTAACCACTGTTTCTTCATATAAACCATCTATTTAGCTATCTCTTACGTTATTCTGAGTTAATCAAGTAAATAAGGAAAAAGAGTATTAATTCAAGACATGTTATATTAAATTCACAATCATTGACGTCTATCTGTCAATGATTACTATGTGGTCAATTATTTGACTGCTATCAAATGCATAGGATTTGTATTAATATTTAAAACTGATTGAGTGTCTCTTTGTCATTAGAACGATATAAAAAAAATACGGTCTCGTTATTTTGTCTTGAGACTAAAGTTGCTTGATAAAGAATACTCGATGTTTCTTATACAAGGTATTTCAAACGATTAGAGTACCTGTGTTACCAGCGATAATAAATATCGTTGATAGAAAATATGTGCTTTTACTTGTAATTTTCAAGCATAGATCCTTGTAAAAAACTGCAATGAGATTGAGTGGTGTTAGTCATGAATTAATTAAGCTATAAAATCAGACCCGATAATTGCCAATAATCACTTATAGGCATAACTGTCATTATTATACAATCTCCTTTCAAATTTACAGTTCCGATTGTTATTATGTTTAAGCGTTCGTAACAAATTATACCCTGTCTCTTTTTTCTTCTGTCTATTAACGAAAACGGTTACTATACCTCAAATAATAAACGATTGAATGATTATCGCTTATACTTGTACTTGGGTATCAAGCGCTACTTTTTCAAAGACTCATTAATAGGTATAGATTATCCCTACTAAGCCGATTATATATTTCAAATATGTTGAGCCGCATTATGGAGGCGATTAAAGAAACATCCCTTTAGAAGGCCACCTTGGCTTGATGTCTGATGTCTACTTATAATTTTGTCAAATTTTAAAACAATATGTCGGCTTCGTTTGAAATCATAGTGCGAATACTTGTTATAAATACCGAAGAAAAAATCACTGGGTATTTGCATTACGCCAACGGGATTCAGGTCATAGATGCTGGTACCATTGGATGTCATTTTTGAAGAAACTATCGACTTTTGTGTTTCATTCAAATTTGTAGTACGCCATTAAAAGTCATTGGCATACATCATTCTTACAGATAAACGCCCTACATGGCTCAGATTTAGGCTTCAATAATGCCTAATAATATTGATTTCGTAGTTTGACCTTACAATTACTTTAGTAAGCCACACAACTTGTTATAAATAAAAGTTAAAAGGTCACATATACTGACTTGGTGTTACAATCTATGCTTATTGATATAGGGGACCCTTCGCTTCGCTTTTTAAAAACAATCTCGTGACGATATTACGGCTGAGCGATACTAAAAAAAAATTAATTGATTGTACATCAGGCACATCCAAAGAGAATCGGTTTTTGCAATTGCCATTTCCAGATTTAATATTAAAATAAGGCACCAACTTACTACATATCATACGTAAGCGCAGCAAATTATAATCACAAACAAATGTCCCTAAAATGACAGTTGCATATTGAGTCCGCTTGTATTTATACCCCTTTTTAACTTGGTAGGATATAATATATCATCATTGTCATATGCATAAAATCATTTGTGATGCAGTTGCTACGCCGGTCTACTTGTACGACTTCCAGTAAAAACTTTCCCCCGGGTTGCTTATTACAGGATTTTTTTTAAATTTGATGGCTGAGAGGTTGGAAAAAAATCACCAAAAATAAGCCATTTGTCCATTTCTGTGAGAAAACAATAATCATCTAATTTTGGGGAATTATCTTATTTTTAGATTAAAAAGGTTACACTTGGTTATACAAAAAAAAAGTACCAACAAACGCAACGGTGTCGTGTAACGTTGATTCTGCGCTTCTTTTGTATATAAGCTCATAAAAGTGATTTCAGTTTTGAGTTCTATATTTCTTCCTTTTTTCATAGAAAAAAAACATTTTTAATTGCAAAATGTTGTACTCTTTGACATCTACAGCTGCTTTAGTTCTTGCTGCTGCTACCATTACTGGTGCGCAAAATACTTCGAGCACAAATGCAACTACCACTACTTCAACAGCGTCTGGTCCCCCTGCACAAGTTTCTCCTGCTTGGCTTTCGAGCGTCACTCCATTGTCCGGTAATGTCAAAGCTTACCCTGAAGGTGGAAATGGCACTCTTCCCACAGGCCCTCTTGCTTCTCTTACATTTGACTACTCTGGCTATCCTGAAGGCTGGAAATCTCCGTCTGCAACTAGCGCTGAGGTATTAGCAGCCGTAAATGCTATCGATTGGTCTGCTGTTCCTAACTCTGCTGTTCGTAAAGCTGATTCCAAAGGTGATCTTACCATGACTGGATATGATTCTGAAAAAGATCCTGATTGTTGGTGGAGTGCCAGTGGTTGTGTCAAATCAAAAAATGCCTTAATTCCTGCCGATGCTGCTGCCTGTCCTCAAGTTGGCGATTGGGGCTTAACCTACGATGATGGACCTTTAACAGCTGACGCTGGTACTTATGCTGAACCTCATCTTTACGATTTCTTAGCCGAACATAATCAAAAAGCGGGCCTCTTCTACATTGGATCTAATGTCATCGCTGCTCCTGCTGCTGCTCAAAGAGCTTTAGCTGATGGTCACACCCTTTGTGTACATACCTGGTCTCATCCTGCTATGACCTCACTTAGCAATAATAGTGTTGTTGCTGAATTATACTGGACTTTGAAGGCCATCAAAGAAGTTACGGGTGTAACTTCCAAATGCTGGAGACCACCCTATGGTGACGTAGATGATCGTGTTCGCGCTATTGCATGGCAAATGGGTCTTACTACCGTCCTTTGGGATCTTGACACTGATGATTGGAATATGCCTGGTGATGGCGGAGGAAACTTGTCACCCGAAACTGTTGATGGTTATTTCGAATCCTGGATTTCTAATAGAAAGAATGGCACTGACAAAACCGGACATATTGTTCTTCAGCACGAGTTAAATAATTCAACTGTCCTGATGGCAGAAAAATGGCTTCCTCAAGTGAAAGAAGCTTTTAATGTCGTTCCATGGAATCAATGCTTCAATATTTCCACTCCTTATTGGGAAACAAACTTTGTCTATCCTGTTAGTAATGGAAGTGTTCCAGTGGTTGCAACTGCATCTTCTTCAATTCCTGTATCTACTGCTGCTGTCACCTCTACTTCTCCTTCACCAGTAGCCAAGCCTTCTGCGTCTGACAACACTAATGCAAACGCTGTCCTTTCACCAGCAGAAAGTGCCGCGTCTCCTCGCATGTCAGTTTCAAGTCCCGTGGCTATATTTCTTGGCATGATCGCCATTGCTGCTTATGCAGTCTAAAATGTTTTGTTTGTGATATTCGTCATCCTATCTTTTCTTGTCACAATTACACAACATATATTTTGTAGATATCTTTCCTCTCCCTTATTTTTTACTCTTGTTATGACTGACTTAATAATAAAAACCCTAGTGTAACATATTATGCGTTGTTCCGGATATATCTAAAACGATTGGATATCATACACTTCGTTTCACTCTTTTTATCCGAGATATTTTTGGGAAAGCCGGAGTCTTGAGTTTGTAACTTTTTTTTTATGTTTTCTATAGGCGAAGGCGCTTTTAACTTCCAAGAGAAACAAGGTTGTACACTAATTTTTTAGACAAGATTGTACTCTATTTGTTATTGTGATTTACAATAAATATTTGGAGAACCGCCTATAAAATAGTTTTTATCCGGGTAAAAGTAGACCAAAAAAACTAACTATAACATAGACCTCCCCCTTTTTTTTAGCTTATTTATGTCCAAAAATGAAGCATTTATATTCGTCATCAGACTACAAAAAAAAATGCGTGACACAAGTTGATATGCATGCTGTGAAACAAACTCTCCTGCACTTTTATCTGGTTAAGTTTCAATTAACGAAAAGTATTTATAGGTCATAGCATCATCTATACCGCCTTTTACTAGTTTGTGATTGATAAAATTAACGCGAACGGACCAATTAAATCCAACTGGAAGATTCGAAGTGGATAGTCAATAAAACGAGGCATATGTTATTCTCTGAAAGAAATCAGTGAAAGTCAAATGTCAGAATTGCCAGGCGCCTTTTCCTTGTAAGGCATTAAAAGAGGAGCTGAGTAATTAAGGTTTCTATCTACGGTTAGTATCAACATCACAAAGTAAACATGAGAGTCTGATAAGTTAAACGGGAGCTATCATTGAAGTTACAAGAGATGGAGGCTCTAAGCTTCAACTTTATTATCCCATTGCACGTTGAATTCATTATAAAACTTTAGAATAGGTCCACGAGCCGAAACATAATAACAGGAATCAAATAAGTTATTTTGAGTAATTATAAGCATACACTATGTTCAGAAAATACCAGATCAAAATATAAAAAAAAATAGTTCACAACGTAAAAAAGTTAAGTTCTAGTTTAGTATTTTCGATTTAAATTAAAATAATTTGCTTGAGAACATTAGATCACTTATATTACATAATTCTATTAAAATCTAGCAAGTAATGTAGGCAAGATCTTTAAAGAAGTTTATTAAATAATAGTATAATAAACAGAAATAGGAGAAGATTACAATTGAGAGAAGCAAATGTAATTATCCAGTACGATTTAGTAAAGGCAATTATTTTCAAGCTTTTAAAGTGATTCAATTAAAATAAGGAACAGAGGAACAGATACAATTTACAATGACTAAAAAAAGCTTGTTTGACAAAAGCTTTATAACCCAAAATATTTTATAACTGTAAGAACGATGATTCATTTGTGATAGAGTAGGAAACAGATCAAATCCCAAAACTCTTTAGTCACACAGGGCTAATATTCCATTCTTCACTGCTGTAGAGTTAAAGCAGAGTTTTATTGGGTAATACTGTCCAATCACATTTCTATTTAAAACCGGAGTTCGTCCCCAGGCTTGTTAGCCTCGCCAAATTTTGGCAGAATCAATTCGGGTTTTACCATGCAAGAATTCATAAGCAGTTATTGTGTCTGTCAAGTACCAGCAGAGGACAGAGAAAAGCATATTTTAAATAAGCACGTCAGTGAAATTCTAGAAAATAGACTAAAACCTGTCTTTAAACGACAAACACAAATCCACCCAGTACTATCACACCAACCCGAACCTCGATACAGAGCAGCTTATGAGTACGATTTACATGAAAATCAAGAATGGAAGACAGGGAATACTCTAGACATATTGTTATGGATTGTTGAGAGAATATCTGCAAGTTCTTCAAACGCATTCAGATTGTAAACAATTTGTAGACTAATTGTTCTTCCTTAATGTAGGCGATAGACTTGGAAAAAAACCTGCACCTGATTATTCCACCTGTGCTAATTGTGCTCGATGATGTCGACATTGAGTATAAAGAATATGGTGTTAAAATGGTTCATGGGATCGTCAAGAAGCTTGATTCCAACCACATTGCGAAATTCGGTTTAGACAATGTGGTTTTTGAGGTAAACCTGATATTTAATATACGTATTCTTCTCTAATACTTCAATTAGTCCCTGTTTAAATGTTTATATCGTTTATCACAAGACCGAGACATCGAGATATTAAAATTGGCTTACCCATGTATACTGGATTTGATTGGATCGATAAAGAATGAAAGAACAAGATCTGGATTTTATGAACGTGTCTTGACAGATGGCATTATGACAGGTTATCAGCATGCAGGACAAAAGATAAAGTTTCTACCTATTTTGCTTCAGCCAATTGCAACAATTTATGATGCAATTGGAGCGATTGGTGTCCAGTATTTAAAAGCGATTATACCTATCCTATGTGATTCCATGTCAATGATTTCAAGTAATAATGAGATAATTCAAGGGATCAATCAACTGGCTGCAGAGTCATTGGTTACTGTCATAAAGAAGTGCTGGCCAAGGTAATACAAAAACCAACTAAAGTAGGTAACATGGAATTAAAAAGTGTTATTTCAGAATACCTGCTTATGAGGGGGCGATAATGCAAGCATTAGCAAAGTCGTGGTCTTATAACTTGACAAATAAAGGTAGACTATGAAAATTCATGTAGAATTAACAATAACCTTTTTTGTACAATAGACACAAAGATGTGTGGAACGTTGAAGCAATTGTATAAAGTATTCGAAGCTGCTTGTCAAGGACAAGAAATAGTAAGTTTGCAGTTTATCAATGATAGAAAATATTGACAGGGTGTGAATTTTAGGCGGATAAAGAAGCATTGATTGCTTATAATCCAAGTGTGTTTGAACCTCTCTTTTTGTGAATAAATTATTATATTTTCAACCTTCTTCCAAAGGCTGTCGTTTGTGTATATTTTACATTCTAAATTACTTTTTTAAAAAAATCTATAAGAATCTAATGTTCTTTTGTGTGTTGCTCAGGGATTCTTAAGCATCGAATACCAAGGTAAGTACAAATACTATCAATGACCAGTACAGCCCAACGGAGATACAAAACAAGAGCTAAAAAGAAATAAAACACAAGGAAGTGATATTCCGATTCAGGTGTGAAGATGGGTTCACTACAAAAAAAAATCGTTAGGACTGTCCTGAAAATTACGGTTTACTATAACATACATGGATGTGTAAATGGGCAAATTGGTAATGATAGCACCAATAACGAGAGGAATTAACAGACCAGTTGGGAATGGCGATTCAGATTTGGTGAGATGAGCTAAAATGATTTTAGAACAGATACGGCCAAATACAATACCAACCGCAAGTAAGAAAAGGGCGAAATGACCATGGGAAAGGATGAATGAGTAAGGAGATGTCACCCATAAATAATAAGCAGAGATATAAAGTACGATTGGCCAGTTATCCCAGAGCATGGATCTAATAAAAGGCTTTCCTTTCTCACGACAGGCTTTATACATGGCATAGAAACTAACAACGAATAAATATACATTTCTCATCGAACTTTATAGACTACTTACCAGACAGGAATATGAGTAAAAATAAACATGAATGCAACGAATCCAATATAAATATCATTTAAAGCCATATTTTCCAAAAAAGAGGGCAAATTATCGAACATCGTATTCAAAGGGGTTTGCCAGATGTGAGGACCATAGATTCCAGATAAAATATACATTATACATAATAAACAAACACCTTCTGTGGGCACGTTAACGTAGCCAAGATATAAAGTGCCTGTATGGAACTCTTCAATAGTGGATAAATAGAAGCCTGCAGTTGCAATGGCATAAATAATAACACCTTGTTTGGTGTGACCAACACCAAGTGCCGAGGTTTGAATAATAGCAGCAAAAGAACAGTTCAGGGCATCACAACCATGATCAAACAATTCACCCAAGGGACTCGAGGTACCTGTTCTTCTAGCTTGACGGCCGTCTACATTGTCAAATGTAGAGTACAACCATAAACCTAAAGCGAAAGAATAATACAACCAAGAAGGTCCAGCGTCTACTGCTTCCATGGTGGGCGTATAAATAAACACAAGACCAACATTGAAAATCATGAACAAGAGACCTGTCAAAGTGATGAGGTTGGGTCTACATGTTAAATTGTTAGCGGTTGTTTCGAATGTGTGCCTTAGTAATACTTTACGCCATATTCAAAGGAAAGAACTTTACAGACAAGTCCCAATAATGACGAAGTACATATTTAGACAAGAGAGATCTATCAATACTCGAATATTTATAAAGCTTCAGGTTGTCCAACTGCTGGTCTGACAAGACGGATGATGAAGCCATTTCGTATTCTGATTTAGAGACAACCGAGAAAAAAAAAAAAAAAAAAAAAAAAAAAAAAAAAAATAACAAAAACCAAAAACTGGGTTGCTTCAATAATTAACCTTTTCATTGGTCAGAAATAATTTTAATTTAGAGTACGGCAAGCATATCCTGGATTCTGCAAAACTTTTCTCTGGGTTTACCGAGTTTTTCACCCATTGCAAATTCGGCTGCTTCTATTTTTTTCCAATCCAAGTAAGAGACAGGTCGAATTTGACGTTCTTGAAATAATTTGGTCAAATCATCACCCTTGGGTGCCAACATTGGTTTACCATTTTTCAAATCGTCAACAATCGTATCTGCGGTTTCGTATGCATCGGTCATGGTGGATACAATCACACCGGTGGGTCCACGCTTAAGCCAACCGGCCGTATACATTCCTGGTAACTCATCCTTGCCATTCAGAATTTTTCCAAGATAGTTGGGTACACGTCCTTGACGCGAATCGAATGGAATACCCTCAATGGGCGCACTCTTGTACCCAATACTTGTCAAAATGACACCACATTCCTGTGTTTCAAATTCGCCTGTTCCAATTGCCTTCCTTGCATCCAAAGGTCCCTCTAAACGATTGATTTCATATTTGATTCCATTCACTCTATTTTCATTTGCTCTTTTTAAAACCTCCACTGGACTACGCAAAAATTTGGCTGTCCATGATTTGTCTGCTTCCTTTGTTGGTGATCCCTTTTCTAAAAGTGACATCAATCGCTTCAGAGGTCTGTTCTTACTAATAATAGATTGTGATTCGGTGATCTCCTTGCTAATAAAATTCATATCTGCATTAAATTGTACGCCAGGAATTGACATTTGCTCTCTGACTTCCTTGGACGTGAAAGATACCTGAACAGGGCCTCTACGTCCGACCACATGAACATGTTTAACTCTACTCTTGGAAAGCGTTTCGAGAGCATATTCTGTGATATCTGTCTTGCGTAAAGTATCGATAGGCGTTAATAAAATACGGGCAATATCTAAGGCAACATTGCCTTGTCCTACAACCACTGCGGTGTCTGTATCGTCCAATGGTAATTTGAAGTCGGTGTAGTCTGGATGTCCATTATACCAACCCACAAAATTTCTTGCTGATGCCACACCATATGTATCTTCACCTGGAATATTCATCTTTCGGTCCTCACTGGCACCATACGATAATAAGATAGCGTCGAAATTATTAGAAAGCTCTTTGACACTAATGTTCTTGCCAATCGTCACATTGCCGAAAAAACGAAAACGATCGTCTTCCGCTACTCTGTCAAAGGTAGACATGACATTCTAAACTATACACATGAATACTTCGTATAATTATTTTCCTATTGCTGAATGTGATCTACCTTCACTTCAGGGTGATCAGGGGCAACACCAAAACGAACCAGTCCATGAGGTGTAGGCAAGCTATCAAACATGTCAATTTGAGTATTGGGCCATTCTTTAAGTAGCCTATGTGCCGTATAGAAACCAGCAGGTCCACTTCCGACAATAGCCAACTTGAAAGGTGCTGAAACTTTGGAAATGACTGACATGTTATATTAATAAGCGGTTGTTATTGCCCTGGTTTAATTTTAAATTTATACCACAAAAAAAAGTTGTGTAACCTTCGACGACCATATACGCAAAGCTTCAACCAGGTGATTTTTGAAACTGTGTGGAAAAGTGTAAAATGTAAAGAAAATTGTTATTTTATTGCGTATTATAATTATGAATGTCTAATGGATTAATAGCTCTATTTAAAGAGAGAACTGAATTTTCCGGTAAGACTTTCCATAGCTGCATATATGCTTGCAGTAGAATCTACGGAAGCGTGGAGAAAATTCTCATCATCAAAATAAGATTCATCTTCATCGATAGGGTCTTCTGAACCCTCGTAATCAGGATCTAAATGGTATTCCTGCACATGTCTGGCTATGCGTGTAAAACTGAGAGGGCAATAAAACCAACAGGATGGACATCCCATAAGAGTACGACGGTGAGGCTGTTTCTTTGACCTCCAAACGTATTTCACGTTATGAGGTCGGCTCCTTCCTGCTTGTCTTGCAGGCAGCTCGGTGGAATGGAAAACCCGCAAGTGAGTTCTGAGAGAACTAGCATTTGCAAAGTACTTTTGACAGACATAGCAACCGCTTTCGACGTAGGCAGTGATTCTTGGGTTGACTTCGGGAACCATTGTAGAGCGTTCAGTATCGGACATAATAATTAATTTTTGTTTTCTAAGGATGGAGATATATTTGAAACTAGGATGTGTGCCTTTATATATGAAAATTATATTCATTATGATCATTTTGATTGTCAATTAATTAATGTATATGATATGAAGTCCAATACAATACATCTGTAAAGACGTTTTAATGCTTCTGTTTATAGAAAAACATTACAATACCACTTTTTTTTTATCTTTTCTTAGATAAGGCAAAAATATAGCATAAGCCAAAGTACTTTGGTAGAGTCGATTTTTATTTGCAAGCTATTAATCAATGAAGGTATTTATAGTTGTTTGTTTTTGGTATTGACATACTCCTTATAATGCATAAAAAAGTGTCTGCCAGAATAATGAATTTGAGCAATCGGACGTGATATCTACGACGATCACCCTTCATTCCCAAAATACTCTCAATTTTCTTGAGCGTATGATACCACCCGTAGTATTTTTAACCAGAATTCATTATATCTTAAAAAACTTTACTTTTGCTTATAGGTACAGTATTGCTTTAAAACAAACCAATTTTTTATTTCCTGCTCTTTATGCGTACTGACCTTTATTTACATCATTTCCACCGTAAGCGATGTCAAGCTTATTACTGCACTAGTAAAGCCTACACGGAGAATACGGGCCCTGTATGTTGCAGTTGTCAGAGAAAGAATCACAATAGCGCAGTGTTCTTATTATAAACCAACAAAAGTAAAAGAAATAACAGAAAGACTCAAAGAAACGAATTGACTGATCTCTCTGTTGTGGTCCAACACATCCTTTTCGAGATTTTTGTTACAAGTGAACTCAAGTTGAGAAGTGGAAGAAGTGATCAGTATGGATTACAATATTAGGAAACGATACATTCAGATAGACGTGGCAGGATTTAGATGAAAGTAAAAAGGTATGATTTATTAATATTCACCAAACAGAGCTGAAAATACCAATTTCCTTATATTATATTCTAAAGCGGTTCGTTTATCTCGGTGTCATTTATTTTCGCAAAATCGTCTGATAATACACATTTTCTTTGTTTATTGTGTACTTGTTCGCTAGTCGTGAAAGCCAAAAAGATTATTTGTTTGCTCGATCCAGAATATTCAAATGGTTGTGTAGGATACTACACGCACTACGCGATGCTGATTTTATCCTGTTGTACACAAAGGAGGGGTTTACATGAAGGAGCGACAAAGGGGCGTGTAACCTCATCTGTCGTAATTTAATAGCTCCTTTCTTGAAACATGACCCACCCCTTTTTATTATTTTATGGGTTTATATAATTAATTTTTCCCTATTTCTTGCTTTCTTTCTCTAAAAAAAAAGATGGAGAATAAACAACATCAAGCAGCTGTCCTTGAAGTGAACGAGGACTATGAGACATCTATCAGCTCCTCTTGTAGGACGAGTATGAGTAGTCTTGATAGCAATCATGATCATACTGCACCCTTGGAATTAGGTCTAGTTATTCATGCTCTCCAAACATCGCTTGTCGAGCAAAAAGAGGAGATGATTGTTGTAGAGGAACCTGTATTTGAGAATCCACAGGAAGAAGAAACACCCGTAGTAAATAAAAGAGAGGCAAAAATTATCACAGACTATCAATCGGATATTATTCCAGCAAGACCACCTACCTCGACCCATTCTGCCAACTTAATTGTCATTGGTCCTATCGTGCCAAAATCTGTCAAGGTCAACACATTAACACCACGCGAACAAGAGAAGGCCGACGAACCAATCTCAAAAGCAATTCATTATTTATTCAACAATCAATTTATGAAGGCTAAAAAATTGTTGGAGCAACAAGCAACCACAGATCCATTACATGCATTGGGTCTTGGATCTATGGTATTTTTGAAAGCACTTATGGTAAGAGGAATAAGGAGAGATTTAATATGTTTGACTAATAAAAAGAATTAGACAACAGACAAGCAAACAACAAATGAAGCTCTACAAGTCTTAATGTCTACCTATAATTTGGCAACAGCTCAGATTGATAATGCTACCAAAAAAAATGTTGGTGACACGGTGATTCAGTACTTTGCTTCATATTGTAACTACATCAAGTTCTCTCGTGGTACAGGTGTCCCAACACACGTTACGCCTGCAAAACCAAAGGCACTGGAAATGCACAAGGTACATACGGTTCCCAATGGCGTTTTACGTGCTCATGTTGCCAAAGCAGAAGCCTGTTTACAAATGGCCATTTTACATTTATTGAAAGAAAGTGTTTCTGGGTATATTAAATGCGGACTTAATTTAAAACGAGGTAAGGAGATCTACAAATACTTCTATTTTAGAAAAAACAAAAGGCTTATACAAACAAATAGCTTATGCCAGTTACAGTATTGTTTGGCAAGAATACAAACGTATGGGACAGCTGCATAACGAATACATTGATCGTGATACAATTTCAGGAATACAATTTGGTATTGGTTCAGTCCATTTGGTGTTAGCATCACTTCCTCAAAAGGTTCTACGAATTGTGGCCGCATTTGGATGGAAAGCCGACAAGCATCTAGGATTTGCTCTTTTAAAGTTGTGTCTAGAAGATAGACGAGCAAGATCTCCCATGGCATCACTGATGCTTCTGGCTTATTATACCGCGTTAACTGCATTATGCCCTCAAATACTATCGGATGAGTATACACAGCCTGCCATTGAAACACTTTTGGACGCTCAACGAACATATCCTAACTCTACCATCTTTTTATACTTTGCCGGTCGAACTTCACGACTAGCACGCAACCTGACCCTTTCAACACAATCCTTTTTATACGCGATTGAAACCAGTAAAAACGAGTGGGCTGAAGTCCAAGTGCTCCATATGTGCAACTATGAAATGGGATTAAACCACATGATGCAAAATAATTGGGAAGAAGCGTGCGAGATATTTCAATTCTTGTATACCGAAAGATACTGGTCGCAGGCTATTTTTCAATACCTGTGTGGAGCCTGTTTAGATATGATGGGCCAACGCACCGAAGCAATTTTGGCATTCGCGGAAGTGCCTTTACTGCTCAAAAAATCTTCACAGTCTAATGCCAGTACGTACTCTATTGAGCAGTATGTGCTTTGTAAAGTAAAACTCTTTCAATCCAGCGGATATCAAGATATGGACATGACGATGTGTGGACTGGAGTTTTTATATTTATATAATGCATATGAGTTTATGGATATGGTTCAACTAGAGCAAAATTTGGGATTGACCGATTACGCTTTGACACGAATTTTGGAGTCAGAAAAATTAGAGTATGGTATACGCACGCGAGAGTTGTTACCCGAGACACCGCCCCCACAGTACGACGATCAACGAGGAGCGTTACTTTTAATTAAAGCGTCTATATTAAATGCGATGGGGAGGTTTCAAGAATCAGTGATTCATTTGAATTGGATTATCGATAGGAAAGATAGAATAACTGCAGATAAATGGGTTGTCCCTTATGCTTATTGGTAGGCTTTTTTTTATTTATTTATTTTTCGTTTTTGTTCTTAAAGAAACTCCTTTTTTGGTAGGGAGGTCGGTATGACTTGCTGGAGTTTAAATCAAAAATCGAGAGGCAGAGAATTTTGGGAAATTGCTCTGGGTTATTCCAATTATGATTTTGAGTATAGATTAGCCATGGTAAAAAAAAAAGAAGCAAAAAAGTTTATTATTGAAACTAACATATATCTATGCTGATTCTATAGAGAGTTAATTTGGCGATTACAAGAGCGGATGAACTGGGCATTTACAAACCTGGGGTAAAAAAGACGCCTTCTGAGTTATATATACCATATAACAATACCGCAAGTATAAGTAGTATGGACGATGACGACTATACACCTATGTCATCCAAGATCTCAGAGCAGGACCAGAAGGTGGAAGAAATGGAGCACGTGGTTGCCCAATTAGATCTAGGTTCGAGTGTAATCGCTCCTTTATAACAATAATAAAATTTAATACTGTTTCTACTTCATTGATTGTTGTAGTTACAAATAAAAGACATAGGCTTATCTTTTTAGGCGGCTGATAAAAAAAAAAGTGCATTTAGCAACATAATGCTGGCGATGTAATCTATAATTGGTGTTTTTTTCGATATGATAGATACTTTCCTTATCTATTAGATAAATGTAACTTCTATGTTGTAATCTGACATTTTGGCTCTAGCACTTTTTTCCCAGATAAGAACTTTTTCGTTTATCTGCTAGCTAAAAATAATTAAACTTAAAAAAAAGGTACTCTTGATTTAGTGCTACCCTCCCCTTCGGATAAGATATTACTCCATATATCTAAATAATGCTATGTTTGTTAGTAATAAATGGAAACTCCTCCCAACTCCTTGCCCCGCTTTATCAACAGTGACCAATGAAAACCAAGTTACTTTTTCGGGCTGCTATTCTGATTGTTTATTTAGGAATGGCTGTTGGACCAAATATGACTTTATATTGTACACATGATCACAAGAAGCTAACTATGAATAAGCACAGAAATACGTGGGAATTTTGCTGGATAAAAAAAGGGAGAAAAATACAAAATGGCGGCATTGAAATATAAAGCTCATGGGAACTGCTATACTGTGAAGTTGAATTACGTATTGTTTTATTGATAAAGATGATAGTTATGACCAATAAAATAAAGAATAAAAGAGAAGATATACATTTTTTTTTCTATTTACAAAAAGGCGGGAGAGTTTTAAATGTCGATCAACGAACAAAGGTTTACTCGTACCCACAAGCATTAGCGGATGGAAGGGCAATACCACCAGTTGCGACGGGGTTAACCCAAGAATCGATATTCACATACATGGTATAAATGAGGATGCCAAAACCAAATACAATAAGCGCAATATCACCGATCTTGGTAATACGTTTGGTGGCAATCTTGTAATGGAAAAGTCCGGGAAAGATGAAAGAAATAGGCATGCAAGCAACAGAACCAACAAGTGACACGAACTTGTCCAAGTTAGAGGCACCTACACAGAAACTGACAATGGCACAAACAGTAACAACAAGAGTACGGACGAGATTCTTGGACATTTTAATTTTGAGATTGTTTTTGCCGGAACGATTACCAAAGACATAGTTTTCAATGATGGTCAAGGGAGGATAGAGCATGAAGGGAGAGGATAATGTCATAGCAATAGCATAGAGTAACTGGACAGTGACGGATAAAGGCATTCTGGGGAAATTGGCAACGACAGTGGCTTGAGTCATATCACCGTAAGCAATGTATCCCATACAACCAATTAAAAGAAAAACGAGTGTACAGATCAGCATAGCAATATTCAAAGCGCGAGGGAACTTTTCAGGTTCTTTCATTCCTTCCAGAATAGGGAGAACCATACCAATACCCTCATATGAAAAGACGGCAGTGCCAATCATAAGACCAAAGTTATTAGGATTGACAAGATGAATATTATTGCCTACGCCGTGTTGAGCAATCTGAGTTGAACTGAAATAAATGACACAAATGAGACCAAAACTAATGAAGACATCGGCCAAGATAGCAAGCCAAGATAAACGGGCAATCTTACGAACCCAACAAAATGGAATCATAAATGCTAAAAAAATCCAGATGTAATACTTGGATTCGAATGGAGTATTACAGTTATTCAGGGTATTCACAACGGTATTAACATTTCCAGAAATAAAGATGAAATAAGAAGCTACGAAACCCATCTGAGTAAGACAAATGAACAAGTGACTTATGTGTCTTAACCAGGCACCGTAAAGATGTTGAGCTACATCACCATATGAGCCTCCCACTTCATTTTGTGCTTTCACTAAAAGCTGGTAAGCAGCCAGACAAATAATTGCAATAACAATCATCAGGACAATGGATAAAGCTAAACCACCGTTAACAAATCTAGAGATAAGAAAGATAGATTAGATAGATGTTTGGGTAGCACAGACATGTAGTAAGACTTACGAGCCTGGTAAAAAAATGACACCGGTACCGATGAAAGCTTTTAACAACATGAACACTATTCTGCCGAAAGAAGCAGTTCCTTTTGGTACATGCTCCAATTGTTCTTCGCAAAATGAATTATCATATTGATTTTCTTGTTTATACTTTTCGATAGTATTAGAGTCAGGAGAAGAAATAGGTTTCACTTCAAAATTATTATTGGTAGTAGACATAATGGAAAAGAAGAAAAGACTAGTATTGTAGCAAAATAAAAACTGCTTCAATGATCCCCAAACCGCCTTGTATTTATAAACAAAATTCAGGAACGGCATTTGAATATCTTTTCTTCCTCTTATGGGCTGGAAAGTTATGCGTGTGAAAAACAGTTGGCACCAATCGAAAATTACTGCAAACTCTATCTCAACTTATGTCACCTCTGTAATTATTTGTTATAGGCCACACTTTTATTAGCACAATTCCCATTTAAAGGATTCACTGTGTGACTCTATTTCTTTCTTGTTTTTTTTTTTCACTGCTAGCTGAAACCAAAAAAAAAAAAAAAAAAATTGGGAAGCACAGCTTATCTTCTCATGATAAAGTCTATCCAGTTATTAGATACCAGCGTTATCGAACAACTAAGATCGTGAGTTTCTCAATAGTCGTCTTTCATTCTACCTAACACAAAAAGCTTCTTTAATTTAAGATCGCTTGTTATAACGACATTACCGCAATGCATAAAAGAACTCATTAACAACGGTAACCTTCGCCGCTCCCCCGAAAATTTTGGGAGCAACGATTAAACAGTTTCTTTTTTTATTAGCCATTGATGCCAATGCAACCAGCATTGATATTTCTTTGGATATCGAAAAGTTTAGCTTACAAGTAAATGATAATGGAGACGGCATTCTAAATATGAATAAAATCGGGCAAAGGCACAGTGAGTAAAAAACGGAATAGGGTGGTGTAACACTTACAAAAAAACTTCTCTTTTGTTTTCGTTTGCAGCTACTTCGAAATGCCATAAGCTTTCTGATACAGAGCAATTAAAGACATTTGGATTCCGCGGTGAAGGTAACTTAACCTTAATAAGGAAAAATGATAATCGTTTTCGACCCCACATTTATGAAATCTCACGCCCTATTAGCTTTAGCCTCGATTACAAATGAAGCATTGGTGCAAATCATTTCCAGACATTGCATGTCCAAAGATACTTTTGAGGGCTTCTGGAGGGTAAAATATGTAGATATATATCTTATCGGGTACTTGAACTGATTACTTTACCCCTCCTGGGATCACAATCTGTAGGATGGAAGACTTATTGGCGATAAGATTACACTCTCTAAACACACTAGAAAAATACAGCCAGGTACCACTGTTATTGTGCGGGATTTGTTTTACAAGGTAACAAGATAAACAAAAAGCAAATCCTGTTGTTCTCATATCTCCATTACGCAAACCAGTTTCCTGTACGTCGCAGGTATTTGTCCTCTTATCAATATGTCGTCATCATGGAGTCTGTGAAACGTTTAGTTTTGAAGTTTGCGTTATGTTTTCATCATATCCATTTCAACCTTATAGATAGTGCCCGTGGTGCCAAAGTCATGATGATTAAAAAGGTACATAAATCAAGTGTCACATTTAGAATACTAACACACACTCAAGTCAAATACAAGTTTGGATGTATTCCGCCAACTGTTCGGCCATGAAATAATAAAGGTTTTTTTATACAATCAACCCAGTTAAAATAGTTCTTATACAGGAACCAACCATATATAGAATATTAAATATGTAGACATGCACGAGGACAATATCAATGTCCAAGGTTTTTTCTCCACCCGAGGTTACCCAAATAAGGTGCGTTTTATCAAAAGAAAAAAAGGTTATCATAGAGATAGATACTTATATTAAAGTGGTATCATAGTCTCACCAGTACATATGTGAGTTTTTTTTTTTTTTTTTTTTTTTTTAAAAAAAAATCTTTAACCTTATATTTTAATTTAGTCGTCAATAATTACTTTGTACCCAACGATAATGGATTATACAAGATAGTATCTGGGCTATTCTCAAATAGTAGTTTTGTGACATCTTTAAGAGTAAGACAACCACCGAAATTTCGGGAAAAAGTTTTCATTTTTTTTTTTTATTTATTTATCTTTCTGGATAGGATTCATCTTCTAAAGGTAAGGGTCGACTAAGAACTCGTATACCTTAGACTAATTTATTATTAGCTCGAACCTCGATACAGAAATATCCAATATATTTTATAAAACTCACATGCCCTGACTGGAGTTACTACGACATTGACACTTATCTGGATGTATTGTCTGAGTTTTCTGCTTACCCTGTGATTAAGAATCTTGTGAGCCAATTCACCACACAGTTTTTAAAATCAGCAGGTTTAATACCACCCAAAAGAAAAGAAAACTCCCTTGATGAACATTGTAGTAAAAAAAGAACAGGCTCTACCATCATTGATCACAGTAGAGCCAGTAAATATGTACAGCATGCATCCTCTTCCGTCGGGACAAGTTCTACTACGAATAACACTACATCAAGTATACCCAATGGCTTTGTTAGCTGGTGGGATGACTGTCAAAAGAAGTTATATTACATTGACCCACGTACAGGCAACTCGTAAGGAAAAGGTTTTTGTAACACATCCCAAACGACCCTACTAAATTCCTTTTTCTCACTCAGATATCTTGCGCAAACACAAAACCCAGCCATTGACAGGTCTCGTTTAAAATTACACAAAACATCATCCAATAAGCGAGCGCGCGTTATGGCCCCCCCTCCTCCATTGTCATTAGATTTACCTCTCAAACTGTCCAAATCAGATCTGAAAAACGCTCACGTATTAGGCCAAGTGGATAAAAAGTACATCATCATCAAGCTGGTTGATACTTTCATCATGATTGATCAGCACGCGGCGGATGAACGTGTGAAACTGGAGCAAATGATGAGTCCCTCTTCCTTAACCCCCACCATGCTAGAACCCAGTATTTGCATCGACTTGGAATCCCCTTTTGAATATCATTTAGTGGCCGGGATGCGGGATTATTACAAGAGATGGGGGATTTATTTTCATGAGGAGGAGACTTCCCATTTCTTTGTTTCAAAAGCTCATCCACACCGAATCCGTGTGACACAACTGCCCACACTTATCTTGGATCGATGCTTGATGAACCAAGCCTTATTGAAAAAATTGATTCAGGATTATGCCTACTGGATAAAGGAACAGAATCAAGAGAGTTCAATCAATGTATGCCCCAAGGGTATCATGGAGATTTTAAAATCCAGAGCTTGCAGAAGTAAAAACATACAAATGTATTTAAAAAGAACACCTCTAATCCTTCTTACTAAAGGTGCCATAATGTTCAACGATGTCTTGAGCTTACAAGAATGCAAAGAAATTGTAGGAAATCTATCTCATTGTAAATTTCCCTTTCAGTGTGCTCATGGAAGGTAAAAATGAACATCTTGCGACTATGTTATAATTCTTATATCAAAAGTATTAGACCATCTGCTATTCCAATCCAACCAAAAACACAGCAAATGCATACACCCCAAAGACAAATTAACTGGGACAAACCATTTTTGAAACGATAAAAAGTTTTTTATGATTAAAAAAAAAATGAAGAAGGGAAAAAGAGTCTAATTTACAGTATAAAGGGGGGTTTGGGGGAATAAAAAATAAATAAAATTACATATATTCTTCAGGAGAAGGACAAGTACACATCAAGTTACGATCTCCATAAGCATCATCGATACGAGAGATCGAAGGCCAGAATTTCTTTTCGCGAAGATAAGGCATAGGGAAAGCAGCGGTTTCACGAGAGTAAGGACGATCCCATTTATCAGCCATTAAAGTCTTGATAGAATGAGGCGCGCTGTTTAACATGTTGTTACCCTTGGGTAATTTGCCATCGACCACCTGTTGAATTTCACCACGGATAGAAATCATAGCATCACAGAAGCGATCTAACTCTGCTTTACTTTCTGACTCGGTAGGTTCAATCATCAAAGTATTGGTGACGGGCCAAGACATAGTAGGACTATGGAATCCATAATCTTGAAGTCTCTTGGCAACATCAATGGCTTCAATACCCTTCTCAACAAAAGGTCGGATATCCACAATAAATTCATGACCACACATACCGTTCTCGTTGGTATACAAAATTTCGTAATGCTCTCCAAGACGACTGGCCATGTAGTTGGCGTTCAAGATAGCAAGCTTGGTAGCTTGGGTAAGACCTTCACCACCCATCATCTTAATATAGGCCCAAGAGATGGGCAAGATAGAGGCAGAACCATAAGGAGCAGCAGAAATGGGTCCGATAGCGTTTTGACCACCACAGGCAATGACAGGATGACCAGGAAGATAAGGCTCAAGCTCTTTGGTACAAGCAATAGGTCCCATACCAGGTCCTCCGCCACCGTGAGGAATACAGAATGTCTTGTGCAAGTTCATGTGACACACATCGGCACCGATTTCAGCGGGCTTGGTCAAACCAATTTGGGCATTCAAATTAGCACCATCCAAATAGACAAGACCACCTAAATCGTGTACGACTTGACATGCCTCAGAGACACCGGCTTCAAACATACCAAAAGTGGAGGGGTAGGTAATCATGACAGCAGCTAACTTATCCTTGTGCTTCTTGGCCTTGGCCTTCAAATCAGCCATATCTAAGTTACCATCAGCATCACATTGGACAATGACGACATCCATACCACACATAGCAGCAGAGGCAGGGTTGGTACCATGAGCGGAAACGGGGATCAAACAAACGTTACGGTGTTCATCACCACGAGCATGGTGGTAGGCACGGATCACACGAAGACCAGCGTATTCTCCTTGAGCACCAGAATTAGGTTGAAGAGAGACACCTTCGAAACCAGTGATTTCCTTTAAATCATCAGCAAGTTCATCAAGCATAGCGAGGTAACCTTCAGTTTGATCGACAGGAGCGAAAGGATGGATGTTTGCAAATTCAGGCCATGTAACGGGGATCATTTCGGTGGTGGCATTCAACTTCATAGTACAACTACCAAGGGCAATCATGGAGTGAACTAAAGAAAGATCCTTGCTTTCGAGATGATGGATATAACGAAGCATTTCAGTCTCAGAGTGATAAGAGTTGAAAACGGGATGTTGCAAGTAGGATGAAGTACGTTCCAATTGATGAGGGAAAGTGGTGACTTGGTTGTCAAGGACAGTGGCAAGTTGTTCCATGCTGACCTCAGGTGTGCCTTCCTTTTGGAAAACACCGATCAATTTAGCAAGTTCGTCTTGAGTAACAGCTTCATCCAAGGTAACACCAATGGTGTTGTTATCAATGGCACGGAGGTTGATACCAGCAGCAGCGGCCTTTTGAAGCACAGCAGAGGAGTTACCTACCTTGACAGAAAGGGTATCGAAAAAGTTACCGTCGTTCTCAATGGTATAACCAGAGGTACGAATACCTTGAGCCAAAACGGCTGTCAAGTGGTTGATACGTTGGGCAATGGCCTTGACACCCTCAGGACCGTGGTAAACAGCATACATGGCAGACATGTTTGCTAAAAGTGCTTGAGCGGTACAGATGTTACTGGTAGCCTTCTCACGACGAATATGTTGTTCTCTGGTTTGAAGGGCAAGACGGTAAGCGTTGTCACCAGCAGCGTCTTTGGAGACACCAATCAAACGACCAGGCATACGACGCTTGTGTTCATCTTTACAGGCAAAGAAAGCAGCATGAGGACCACCGAAACCCATGGGAACACCGAAACGTTGAGAGTTACCCAAGGCCATATCAGCACCGAATTCACCGGGGGACTTGAGTAAAGTCAAGGCCATCAAATCAGTAGCAACAGCAACTTGACCACCAGCAGCATGAACACTAGCAGTTAAATTCTCATAATCCTTTACGGAACCACGAGTATCAGGGTACTAGCCAAAAGAAAAAAGGTTTAGTTTTTTCTTCCCGTCACACACACACACACACACTTTATCTCTTTACCTGTAACAAGACACCAGCAAGACTCTTCTTGTGTTCATCAAACTTGTAATTGAAAGTATCTGCAATAACAACCTCAATGTTGAAGGATTCAGCACGAGTCTTTAAACAAGCAATGGTTTGAGGATGACAGTTTTCGTCGACAACAAAGAGGTTCTTCTTGCGACGACCAGCTTGCCATGCCATCAACATGGCCTCAGCAGCAGCGGTACCTTCATCTAAAAGAGAGGCATTGGCAATAGGTAAACCTGTTAAATCGGTAATCATGGTTTGGTAATTCAAGAGAGATTCTAAACGACCTTGAGCAATCTCGGGTTGATAAGGGGTATACTATATCTTTTTTATCAGAAAGCCATTTTAGTTTCTCTTATTTTTTAATGTTACCTGAGTGTACCAGGCAGGATTCTCGAGAATATTACGTAAGATAACGTTAGGAACAACGGTATCTGTATAACCTTGACCGATATAAGAACGGTTAATCTTGTTTTTGGATGCGACGCTCTTAAGACGGGCAAGTAATTGGCGTTCGGGGATGCCCTCACCAATGGCTAAAGGTTTAGGGGAGCGAATGGTAGGAGGGATGGTCTTTGCGAGCATTTCTTCAATGTTCTTGACGCCGAGTTGTTGTAACATGCCTTGAACCTCATTGCCCTCAGATCCGATATGACGACGAGGGAAAGTATCGAGAGGAGCTAATTTAGCAAGGACAGGCTTGGATGTGTGCTGAAGACGAATAAAAGGTCTTGTAGGTTGTCTTGCGGAAACCAATCGCTGTGTGGGCAAACGAGCAATAGCACCTTTAGATCTGATGGCAAGGCGAGACAACATTTCTAAAGTAATATATAAAGGTGTATGATAAAAGAGAAGAAAAAATAAAAAGAAAGCACGAAATTCTATTTATTTTTAATCTGGGCGCGTGAAAATGGCTTCCCTTTCCCCAAAGATGGCTCGTATCTATTGGCGAAGGCAGGTTTGATCTACCTACCATTACAGGCAAAATTCGGACCCGAGTACGTCCACTCTGTCAAAGTAGTCACTTTTTTTTTTTCAGGAAAAAAAAACTTGCCTTTTAAAGGTCGTTTTTATTGTTTTTTGCATTTTTACCCCTCATTTTTTCTGCTCTTTTAACACTCCACTTTTAGCACCCCCCAGTGTATACATGTTAAGACTTTTTGGTGATTCATCAAAGCATGTGTCTATCACGGATATATGTGCTGTTTTACATTTTATTGAGAATGGATTTGCATTCTATCCGGATTTTTGCTAATCTTTCAATTGATAGGGGACATCCCGATTTGTTTACATGTTGTTTTGTGTCACTCGCTAACAAAATTTTATTAAAAAATTCGCACGGCATCTACTTTTTTTTTCTTCATTTTGTGACAAGATCTACATCTATTTGCCGGGCTCTCAAACGTTTTTTTATTGTTGTTGTTGTTGTTGTTGTTGTTGTATAGCGTACACATACTGAAACAACAACAAAAAGGCTCACCGGGTATTCAATTATGTTAAACAATTAACGGGGATTATAAACTTCCCCTTTTTGTTTGAACAGGGCATATTTTACCCTTTTCGTTATCTTTTAACCACTCATGTATCCTTATTTCTGGCTCCTATAATAGAGAGCTTCTGATATCGAATTCCTATTAATGCTTTTAATATATTGCCTCCAAAGGACCTTATACAAGAGGAACTCGGGCTGAATTCAGTCTTCTCATAAAACGTCGTATTGACAGTTTTAACATGGCTAAAGAGCATCCCATGTCCATGCTTGACTCCTTATTGTTAGATTGAAATGGCTCATTTACAACTTATTTTAGCCATTTGCAGAAAATAATTGTTTGAAAGTCCACCGTTCTGAAAACAAAAGAGCACCGGTACATGGCTTTTTGCTTGCTGAGCAGAGATCACACTCATAATCGTTCTACGCATTCGTTAGAATATTCCAGCCATTGATGATGATGATGATGAAAATAAATATTACGTTCAGCTGAGCTTTGATTATATTCCTATTGTGGGAAATAAAACTTGTTTCTATAGAAAACTCTTTCTGGTGGTACATAAATGGCATCGATCACTACCGATTTCAACGAAATTTGCCAAGAATATTTACAGCCAAATGTGTCTTCTGGATGACTAATTTTTACCATTTGTTCTTTGATTACTGTACTGGACTGCACTATTGCTTAGCACTTATTTTTTTTTCGATGTAACGTTTCACCCGGCTAAAAAATATATATATATCTGAATGTAAAAAATATGCAGAGACCCTTTTTCCTTTTCATTATTTAAAGAAAGAAAGAAAGAAAAAAAGATGAAGTGGATGAATACGTTGATATTTTCCAAGATAATCTTGTGTCTTGAGCTATTTGCACAATCTGTAGTTCTGGCAACAGAAGCTGGTAATAAACAAGAAAGAAAAAAATGACAGTATCCATGCAATGCATACTAATCTATCATTTCTTTCATCAAAAGTGAGTAATGCGCAATACAAAAAGTTTCCACCTTCTGGTATTATGATAGGCTACACCGGACAGGTAGCTTGATAACCCAATTGACAACCAAAAACACCCATTTAACACAATAATTACAACAGAGTTTATTAGTAATTATTGTAGCCATTTTATTGATCCTTCTGACAGTACTTGTGTTCCGAAACGTGGGTCGAGTGATATTTGCCACCTCTTGGAAAATCGCTTTATCCTGCGTTGGTTTCTCCATGGCAAGTGTTGCCTTCCGATCATTCTCGTCGGGTTTTATAGTGAGCGAACAAAGTGCTTATTGTAAAGTATCACACAAGAACCCGTGTAACAAAAACATTCTAATTTTTTTTTTTTTTTTTTTTTTTTTTTTTTTGCATTTTAGACATCAGTTCTTATAACATCACCTCATACTTTATAGTCATTGGCGCTGCTGTTTGGATTCCATTTGGTTTTTGCAGAAGCGAAGAATATTTACCAGATCCTCCAATGGATGCTGAAAGACATCAGATACGAAGCACACATGGTCAGCAAAGAATGTTTACCCACAGACCTCATCAAGACGAAGATAACAATTCCATCCTAAATAATCAGGGAACACGTGAGGAATTACCATCTTATTTCGAAATGATGCGACCTCCATCTTATAAAAACATGAGCCTGCCTGCTGAAACACATGCTTTAAATGACATGAATGACAGTTCGCCATCGAATGAATCCACTCATCAGAGTCGTCCCCCTTCCATCAATGATCAGAGATATACTTCTGTGGTAGTAGATGAACACAGAACCATGCATACTAATTAGTGGCACTTCTCCAACGTGACCCACGTATCATTCCTGGCAACACGATCCGTGTAACAAACACCCGAAAAATCAATCTACGTACACTAATTATATGACAGCAGACACACCTACCTATATATTGTATATTATCCTTCCTATACCAAAGCCTAATGTCTGTTGTTTTTTGTAACTTTTTTCTTCTTCTTTGTCCGTAATAAACTGTAGTAATAATAGACCTTTTTATGGAGTATGCTAAGAAATTTGCAAAGGTGTTCCTTACACATCTCACATAAACATGATTAAAATACTTGCATTTTACGTTCACATGAAATACATGGTCTTAGATTACAGCACATATTATCGTTGAACTCTTAAAACAATCTACATGTGATTTTGTCATGTTACAACCCAAAATTAATTATGCATACTTAGATATCTGACACTTTAAACAGGCTTAAAGAGACAAAAATTGCTTCTCCTTTGTGCTGACTTTACTCAACAATATTTTTAGACTACTTTTTATATTTGCCAAATGGTTTTTATACCTTAATGAATAAAAAAAGGGCTTTTGCCAGACTTTGGTAGACACGAGTATAACCTTCTGGTAGAACACTCCCTCGTATCTTATTACAAAGTTATACGAGGTAATTAGCAGCACTATAAAAGTAAATACAATCAGATAAAGCGACTGGAGAAATCCGACCTAACTTCTTATGCATCTAATTTTCTCGTAGTATTCCAAACTGGTATTAAATACAAAAACTGCGAAGACAGATACAGGCGTGTATTTTGCTGGATGGGTTTATTGGCGCTTTACTAATGAAAACAATATCGAGTCGAAGTGCAATATCAAGCTATAACAGTTTTATTTAAAGACATGAAAAAAAAATTGAGACGTATTTATTATAATGAGAAAAGGGGAGCCATGTGATCATTTTTGGTGGGCCAATTCGGCGGGCGCGGTTCTTCGGAATCCCTGGGATTTTTATTTTTTTCTTGGCAGGCCTCGTTTATATATAAATGCATAATGTTTTTTCTGAAAAAAAAAAAGGATCTGATAAGAAAAAAAAAATGTCTGCTCCCACTTTATTAAACATCCATATCACACTTGACGAAAAAGAGCAAATCACACTCACCTTTTCACCCGAGAAGTATAACTGGGAAAATCTTGTGGATGCCATCATATCCAACAGTTCAACATGTATCGACTTACCCATCCTTCTATACTATCGGAACGGACCCACCATAGGGTCAGTAGAGAATGAAGAGCAACTCTCAAAATTGTCCAAGGTAAAAGAATTTTACACTCAAAGTGAGCTAGTCAAAGAAACAGCATTTGTCCGTTTGGGTAAGCTCGTGGCGACACACAAAGGAGAGATTGCTTCCAATCCATATATATCTCGATGTATTGGTATTATGGCCTCAGCAATTGCCCTAGACACAAATAACAAGGCCTTTGAGAATGAGTTTACAGCTTTGGAAAAGTTGATTTTGTCAGGACAAGATGACACACCTGTAATGACCACTCGACCACACGGCGAAGTAGGAAGATTCGGTCGCGGTCGCCATGGCGGTCGTCATGGCCGTAATCATGGAGACTTTGGTGGAAAGTGTTCTGAGCCCTTTCGTCGTGGAGATAATTCCGAAGAAGTGGATGTTTTAAGAGCACAATTATCCAATACACATATTGAAAAACGAGAGTTTAAAAGACACCATGGCGGTCTTTATCACTAAAAAGGGCCTTTATTTTTTCTTCTTCGCATAAAAGTAATAATAAAAACCCATTTATAACCAATGGATTCATATTCACTCATGTCATAAAAAAAAAAATGGAAATAATACAAAGTTTATTTTGAAAGCTATGGCGAATATATGGCTTTCTTGTGGTTGTAAACTCATAACTCGTTATTTTAAATTGAATTTTCTACATAACAAAACATCATTTTCGCACACGGTTTCAAGCCAAAAAATTACTCAGAATAATTGAAAATACAATATGGAAGTATAAAATCGAAATTTCGAAAAAATATTTGGAGGGCCCAAAATCGACCAAAACACCAAGGGTAACACTCGACAAAAATGACAAAATTTACAAATGCGTCATTTGCAACCCCTTCCCGCAACTTTCATAAAAAGTGTTATTATGTAACAATAGCCCAAATTAAACGCTTTTTTTACTGGTACAATTTGTGGCGCGGCTTTACTATGTAAATCATGAAATAAAGCGTATAGTTAAAAATACGGTTTTTATCAGACAAAGTTTTTATTTTACATAATAAAATTCAAAATAACTGCTTTAGAAATATTCTCCTTAATTTAAAGGTTGTTTTGGTTATAAGATTATCTTAGTAAAAGTCTCATATCCAGCGACTTTACATTGACACGAAAATTCTTTTTTATCAAATTGATCCAAAACAAAAAAAAAGAATCGTGGGGCATACGCCACATATATCGGAGACTGAAAACAACAACACACCTAATCTTTACAACTATTAATTGGAGTACCACGGTTACATTTATGTATGCGACATTCCAGCTTAAGAGTAAACCCTTTAAAAAGAAAGCGCAGCCTTATACTCATGTAAAATGAAAACTAAGACATAGAATTGTAACTGTGCGTTTTTCACAACATTAAGGGAACCTATTCAACATTTTACCATTCAACATGTAGGAAGAAACCGCTAATTGAGGTGGGGGAAAAGTATTATACACAAATGGGATAACTGGGGGGTTTTTTTTTTATTTGTTTCTAAAATAAAGTTTAAATATATAAAAAGAGGGGGAATTATTAGTCAAGATTTTCTTGTTGAGGGGTTTCGTCACTGATATAACTATAAGATTTTTCGTTGGTTTCTTCAAAAGCATAAAAATCTGCTACAACCAAAGGTCTCGTATTGATTTTCTATGATTAATATGAGTAAGGGGATTTTTTGTAGATATTTATATATGTATATATATAATACTTACGGTGGTATCAATATCGATGAGATCCTGGCTAGCATCCTCGCTAGAGTAAACGGGTTGAATTGAACGAACATATTCACGGATAGGGATCATAGCAGCGTTACGACACAATTCCTTTAAATCACTGCCAGACAAACCTGCAGTTCTTTGAACCAATTCATCCATCTTGAAATCAGGGGCCAATTGAATGTTCTTTAACAACAGTTCCAAAATGCTCTTTCTTTGAGACTCACTGGGTAATCGAACAGCAAAACGTTTGGGCATTCTTCTCAAAATGGCAGAATCGATATCGTTGGGTCTGTTAGTAGCACCCAAAATGACGATACGGCTATCCTCTCCTGTAGTCAAACCATCCCAGAGACTCATAAATTCAGCCTTCATCATACCTGTTGTTTCGTGATCTGTACTTCTACGTTCACGCAAGAACGAATCAATCTCATCAATAAAGACAATCGAGGGTTGTAACTTTCGGGCTAAAGTAAAGACGGCGGAAACTAGCTTGTTGGATTCACCATAATATTTATCGGTCAAGGTGGAAACATGGATGTTGATGAAGGTAGCACCACTTTCCTTGGCAAGCGCTTTGGCCATCATGGTCTTACCGCAACCAGGAGGACCGTATAATAAAACACCGCGAGGAGCTCCAAGTAAGCCGGAGGCAGACGTGAATAACTCGGGGTAACAAAGAGGGTAAATCACACTCTCACGAAGATCTTGAATGATGTGATCAAGACCACCGATTTCTAGAGTAAAGGTTTAATGGACAATCCCCTCATCTCAAATGTGTTTCTTACGTTTGAAGTTGACGCTAATTTCGTCAGCGTGAATCACTTCAGCTGCAATAATTTGTTCATATTCGGTCAACTTTAAATCCTTGGCCTACAACAACAAGTGAAAGTGTTAAAAAAAAAGAGATTCTCTTGTTTGTTTAATCATCATCCTTACACCTAGTTTACCAAGCACTTTATTACTTTTGGCTTTTGCTTCTTGACGCTTAGCCTTGGTTGGATCCAATGAACCTACAATGAATTTGAAGGCGAAATAAAAAGCGACTTGAGAGAGAGCAAATACAGCCACTGGGGAAGACAAGGTTAGTGACATGATAAATAGAAATAGTGTCTAAGGGGTACCATCTGCTGCATATTTTTTAGTCTCTGGACGTTGTAACCAAGATTTGATCATCATGAATAGCGATTACACACACAAAAAAAAAAAAAAAGAGAAAGTATGGGTAAAAGAAGAAAAGATAGAGCAGTCTATCTTTCACATGGAACTATATTATTTTTTATTTTTATTTTGTGACGTTTCCTACCCCGTTCCGAAGCTAGGTTTATGATTGGACCCTTAACATAGTTTGTAAAGTAACTTTTGAACTGTACAAGGGGGGGCTTACGAGAGAAAATAAATACAGCATGTTCAGGGCATTTAGATTGACTTTTTTTTTTTTATTAATACCTGAAATATGCATCCAGAAGATCCTTTACAGCCTATAACTCATTTCAACAGCAGCAGAAACCCCCGGGTCGAATTCAAACCCGGAAAAAAAATCGAATAAATTCACATGCAACCGTTACTGAATATCCTTTTTTTCCCCCTTCTTTTATTTCTTTTTAAAAAATGCAACCTTGGACTGAGAAAGGTGGTAGCAGTAGTCGTCATCAAAGTTCATTAAATTATGACCACACATTATCCCATATCAACCAACCACATCAGCAACAACAACAGCAGTCAAGTAAAGGTTTCCGTACTGCTCGCGATAGTGGTTCATCGTCCAACTATGTAGAGGAAGAAGAGACACGACAAAGATCAACATATGATTTCTCTCCTGTCTATACAAACAACAGCAATATGCTCAATTTGGGTGATGGAGCTGATGTAATGAATTTCTTGAATTCAAAAAGCTACAGTGATGAAGTTTATGGTGATGATTTAAGACCCGATTCAATGAGCTATATCAGCCACAGACATCAAATGGACACACAACATGGATTTGCGGAAAAGGAGAAAACACTGGCATTGTTAATGGAAACAGAAGATATTGTAGAGTATTTAAAAAAGACGACTTACACAGATGATATTTATGGAATTCCTGTCTTGGGTCAATATATCAAGGAAGCCAAAGAAGCTGTGGAAAATGGTGCGCATAGTAAAATAGCCGTGGAACGATTAAATATGATTCGAAATCATTTGGTAGAAAAATCTCACGGCGATTTCAACTTGGCCGCACAAAACGCTTTTAGAATAAATCCAAATGATTGGTCCTCAGATTTTCTTGACTCATAGTCTGTTGGATCGGAGTGAAAACTTTAACGTTTGGTGTAACCTTCCCTTTATGTATAATTCTCTCTTTTTCTGAACAATATAAAAAAAAAAATTTTTTATGTTATTTTTCTTCTTTTTTTTTTCTTTCATAACAAATAAAAAAAAGAAGATAGATATAAATATTTACATACTATAAATGAACGAACGTCGTAGACAAGAGGATAATATTTCAATCCATTCTTCTGTTTCTTCAACACCTACAGAATCCACGCCCTTGATTCTTGGAATCTCACATAGCGAGAAATATGTAGCAACCTGGAAAAGTGAATTTCAATGGTTGATCAAGAATGCTTTACCAATCGTATTTACCTTTTTATTACAAAACTCACTTCAAATGGCCTCCATCTTTACACTTGGTCACTTGGTAAGTCCATTGATAAAATATATTTATGATTGAATACTAAACCTTTTTTTTTTTAAAAAAAATAGGGTCCTACAGAATTAGCTGCCGCAGCACTTGCCAGTATGTTTGCTAGTGTTACTGCATGGAGTATTGCCTTTGGTACTGCTACTGCTCTCGATACATTATGCTCTCAGGCCTGGACAGGTGCCAAAGATAAAACTTTGGTGGGTGTACATTTACAACGAGCCTTGTGTATCCTTGGTCTGATGTTCATTCCTATTGCCTGTGTCTGGTGGAATTGTACCTCCCTCTTATTGAGTTTAAATCAGGATCCTCAATTAGCTGAACAAGCTGGTCTGTTCTTGCGTTGTTTGATGTTGGGTGCTCCTGCTTTTATTGCCTTTGAAGCCACCAAAAAGTATTTGCAAGCTCAAGGTATTATGCAAGCCTCTACCTTTGTCTTGATGTTTGTTTCTCCTCTTAATCTCGTCCTGAACTATACCTTTGTATACCTGCCTCCATTCGAATTGGGTTTCATGGGAGCTCCTTTGGCCACTAGTTGCAGTTATTGGTTGATGTTGACCTTATTGGTTTGTTATATTAAATTCGTAAAGGGTAGTGAAGCATGGGGTGGATGGACTTCAGAATGTTTAACAGGTTGGTGGCCCTTCTTAAAGATCTCCATTCCTTCTCTCTTGATGATCACTGCCGAATGGTGGGCTTTTGAATTATCTTCTTTGGCTGCCAGTTACTTGAGCACCCGAGACCTTGCTGCTCAATCCATCTTGTTAACCTCTGCTTCTGCTTTATATACCATTCCTTTCGGTATCTCCGTTGCTGCATCCAACCGTATTGGTAACGCATTAGGTGAAAGTAATGCTAACAAGGCCAAGATTGCATCGCGTGTAGCCTTTTTGTTTGCGGTAGTATTTGGTGCCATGAACTCGACCTTCTTCATGTTGGTACGACACAAGTTTGGGTATATTTTTACGTCAGATGATGATGTAGTTGCACTTGTAGCAAAGATTATACCCTTGGGAGCGCTCTTCCAGATCGCAGATGGCTTATCAGGTGTATGTGGTGGTGTTATCCGTGGTATGGGTCGTCAATCATTTGCCGCTTGGGTCAATTTGTTTTCTTACTATGTCGTTGCATTGCCCTTGGGTTATTACTTGACATTTGTATTGGATTGGGACTTGGCAGGTCTTTGGATTGGTTTGTGTTTAGCCTTATTCTTAGTGGCTTCTGGAGAAGTCATGTATTTGTTATGTGCGGACTGGAATACAGAAGTCAAGAGAACTCAGGAGCGTGTACATGCCGACGAAGATCATCTTCACGAAACGCTTAGTCACTTTGATGCCTAAAGCTCCATATTTTTACCCTCTATATACATAATTTTTACTTAGAATTTTAATTTTTCTCACACCCCCTCATCAGCATTTTAAACCATATTATACAAATAAAAATAAAAAGTGTTTCCATTGTATAACGTCATTATGTAATATATTTTGTTATTTATTGTCACACATTGCCCTACTAAAATGTCGCCATTTTCCTCGTTCAAGTGTAACCTCGTACGAAAAATGCATTGTTCCTTTCCGTCTTTCTGTTTACAAAGACCGAGATGCAGGTCCGCTAAATTTGCTTTTTTTTTTTCTACTATATATTAGTCACCTTGACTATATTCTTTGTCAACACTATACATAGCTTAATAAATGATATTCACAAATTAGGCTTCGTAACTCCTAAAAACTATAATTACAAAAAAAAAAAATAGGATTCATGAGTAGGTACCCGAAGAATGCGAGTCTTTTTTAAAATATAGGTCATCTTTAAAGTAACGTGAACAGAAGATAATAATAGCGTTTCTAAACTTTAAAACAGGGTTTAGTCATACACACTCATTGTGACAGCACATCGGTTACTTTTCGAACTTAATCTAGACTCTTTTTTCTTAAATATCATATACCTTTTTGCGATTATTGAATTGATTAAAATATTCATGACGTCTCGTTTTTAATCTATACAAAGAGAAATAACAGTTCTTTTATGACGTACTTTTAAAAAAGAATAATTCCCCGCCCCCCTCTTGCCTCCTGAATGCAAGAGGTATCCCTTAAAAAAAGATTCAATGTAATTATAGAACAATGAAAAAAAAAAACTGCCTCTGTATTAAACTTTTTATTATGGTATTTTTTAAAAAGTAATCTCGCCTACCCAGTTACGTCTTCTATAATGACACGTCTTAACTCTATAGTCTACAATTTTTCGAATGGGATAAACTGCCACTGCCGCCAGGACAAGACCCACGGACACAGCCACCGTGATGATCATCATATGCGTAGCAAAAATGACACCTTGTTGTCCTGCATTTACAATAATACTAAGTTCATTTGTATGCACCTTGGAGGTGAATGTACTGATCGACGATGCCACACCGACCGACCCCGGTACCAGAAACAATAGACCTGTAATCATATCCACAAACCCTACCGTCGGCCGAAATCTGGCGTAGAAATTCGATACAATAGCAACCGCAAAAGCCGATAGTACTGTCGCCACATGTTGGTACGAGGCCAAATACTGCAACGCAAAAAAATGAATGGCATGTGCCAATGCAGCCAAGAACACAATGACGGGGATTTTTCTTGGATGGCCTCGCAAGATGATGACATTAGCAATAGCAAAAATAGGCACAAAAGCGATATGGTAATAAGGCGAGATACCATTTTCGCACTGTTGGGTGTCGGCACTAATCAGGTCTAATGCAGGAAAGACGAGTTTATGGAAACTGGCACCAATCGCCAGCCCAAAGCCAATTAAGAGAGAATAAACAAGCGATGTGATCAATCTTAGAGTACCCGACGCAACTTCCCCTGCCGCAATTTCAAGAATAGAAACAAGTGTAGCATAGCCTGGCAAAATACTAACTACACCCCCAATAGAAAGTGCGTAAAAGCAAGATGTGGTAGTAGGAAAGCGGGCAGAAATGACGGCAGCTAGAAATCCAATGACTGCACTTAAAAGCACATCAAATATGCTGGCAAAGCGAGTGACTCTTTTGGAGACATGCTGAGTGCCTAAAGCAACAATGAAGCCCAGGATAAGACCAAATGCCATGTCGACTTCGCCTCCCGAGAAAAATAACGGCGTACTAGCGCTAGATGCAACTGCATAGGCTAACCATGTTAACCACATCGGATAAATTACTGGGTCTCGAGAGATGCCATCTAAAGTCTGGATGGCTTCGTCAATGGATACTTCGTCGCATAGAATGGATTCAAAAAGTTGATAGGTTTGTGTTAATTTATGAAGGTTTAGAACAGACTCTGTTTTAATAATCTGAACCGATGCAGCTAGGTTCTCTATAAAGGAAAAACGGGGTTAGTAGGAATAAAAAGAGAACCTTAATTAAAATAGAGAAGGGGACTTTTTTTTTTATACCTAAATCACCAAACGAAACGACTAGAAATCCCGGAAAGTAACCAAATTGAGCTTGTATATGGAACTTTTTTAACAAGAGTTGTAGACAATAATCCAATCGATGTGAAGGAGCTCCAGACGAGACTAATAATTTCGAAAATTTAAGCAAGAATACCGAAATGGCAGAAGTGGTAGACAAGGAAGATGACGATGCTGTGAATAAAGAATATATTAAATTTGTAGAATTGATAGATTGCGTTTTCGTTGTCGTGGTAGCGTTACAACAACAACAATTGTCGTCAGCATAAGGGTTTTCTGTAATTTCGTACATGGATTTCGATCGACTGTTTTTCTTTTTGATGCTTTTGTTAGTAGTATAATTTAAGAAATTCGACCAGTGGCTATGACCGGAATGAATGGAAGTTCCCTCCGATGAAGGCTTTTCTGTCAGTCGTGGTGGTGTTGTATTAGGTGATTGCTTACAATTTTCATGCATTTTTTTTTTTTTTTTATTAAAAGGTATAATAGGATAATTGATAAAAGAAAGTAGAAAAAGAAAACAGAAAATATAAAGAGAGAGAGAGAGAAAAAAAAAGCAGAACAAAAAATTCTATTATAGTTCTTACTATTCACATTCTTCATTTAATGTTTCTCTCCTTATAAACACAGATGGGGAATCCCTTTCTTTTTGATCACTTTACTATATTTGTATGTAAAACTCCCTCAACTATTTTGAAGAAGACAAAGCACGGTCTAAAAAAGGCGGATTGTTGAATACACATATATGTTTATATGAAATATGATGCCTACCTTTATATACTGGTTGACGCTCATATGCATTTGGACTGACTTCTCTTGGGTTTCTCTTCTTCTTCTTTTGTACTGTATGCTTATGCGTACATTTACCATTGATATGTGGGCGTTCATCCTCACTACTACTGGAATTATCACTATCACTGCTGCTACTGCTTTCGGATTCCGAGGATTCTCCAATTGCATGAGGTTTATGGTAAATACAGCAAACTTTTTTTAAAAAAAAAAATAGTTAGCAAAATGACGTTATCATAAGAATAATTTAATTTTACTTTTTGTTTTTTTCTTATTCATGTGTTCATTATCAATGACACTTTCATCCCATTGAATGGCTCTGGGTCTTCGAGAATTCATGTCGCCTCGTAATCTCAATACACCGACATGTTCTCCATCATCACCGGAATCTGTGTCTTCTCCGCTTTGTACTGCAATATCCTCTACAACCAGAGTTCGGGAACCATGAGCGGTTGTAGGTGTTTCTTCTCTCATTCTTGTGGACGTTTCTGTAAAAGGTGAATTACTCATTATTTTTAAGTTATAAAAGGGCAAAGAAAAAATATTTTTCGTTTTTTTTTGGCTTAATAAAGGTAAAATGTTGTCAAGGGATTATTTCAATGTCCGCGAGACACACTGCTACTACATGTCTAAGCGCAGTCAATTCGAAAAGTCGATATGCCCAAGAAGCATAATTGTAGTGGACACATTTGGTTACCAAATTTTAACTCAAGACTTTTGGATGTGCCTTTTTTAGCTGGTATAAAAAAGATGTTTCCGTAAAGACTTCTTAAGCTATTTTATCTTCAGTTCATAAAGTTAAAGCGCAAATTAAATTTTGTAAAATCATCGCAAAAAGGTTACAAAGAGATGCTGTTAGGATTGCGTGGGATCTGGAATCGAATGAAACCTCTTCGTTAAACTTTAACTAGATCACTTTATGCTCATCATCATTTACTTAGTAAAACTCGTCTCCATGCGACGAGCCAGCACAGTTGACCTAACTTGCTCAAAGGCTTTTCAGGTTTGATGATCTCAGCCATCCAATCAATATACCTGGCCGATAGAACATAAAAAAAAACCAATTGTCTTGCACAGTGCTTCTAACTGCTAGTCTCAAGTCGCATGGGCAATATTTCCTTGATGGTATAAAAATAAAAGATATGACAAGGCATGATTTTTATGGGTATGAGCTTTTTTCCAACTTTTTTTTTATTCAACAAACTTCATTTGAAGCAAGTATGCTAATGTCGTGTCAGCCGATGGCCTATCGATTGGATCATTTGATAATCCCATGGATAAAAGATCAAAGAATGCTTCGAATCGTGGATGAATTCTAGCAGAAGAAAAATCGACACTGCCGTCCTCTTTCCTTCGTAAGATTTCATGGTAAAATTCATCATCACTTAGATCTGCTGTTAATAACTCTGCAATAATGAGCGTGGCCATAAACACATCTGACGCTTTACAGAATTGGCGTTTCTTGATCATTTCGGGAGAAGAAACGTTTACTGTCCAGGCTACCTCTTCTTCTTCAAGATCAACAATGTCCCTATTATTAAACTCTATACATGAACTAGATAAAGAGATTAATCCTTGATTTTTGTGATACAAGATTGATAAATTGTTACCCAAAATCTGTCAACCATCCCGCTCCGGAAGAATCAATCTACATAACCGTTAGTTTAGTCATAAAACAAAAAGGATTTTGATTCGCTTACCAAGAAATTTTCCAGCTTAAGATCCACGATTCCAATACCTAACTCATGAGCATCGGTCAATGCAGAGAACAAACCAACGGATGCTTGTAGGGCTTCTGAAGGTTGAAAGGCGGCTTCTATAGAACCCATCTGTCATTTTAGTACATATTATTGAATTCGTATGATGGCTTGTGTTACCTCGTCTGTCTAAATAACTTCTAGCATCTCCATTGGCGACATACCTTTGTAATACATAAAGCTTTTTGGTATTACCCTTGATATCAGTCTCCACTCGATTTCGCTTGCAATAAGTCCATCCAATATATCGATTGATATTGCGACACACGGACAGTTTAGCTGCAAACTTTAATTCACTTTCGATTTGAAGGTAAAACGTATCAGGTTTGGTTCTTACACGTTTACTCTTGCAAGCGACCAACAAGTTCTTATATTTTGCTAGATGTACCATCCCCATTTGTCCCTCACCTAACACAGTATCCAATACTTGCAAATCCTCTGCGGGTATTTGGTGACCATGCTTCGGTATTTTCGTAGCTTTCGGCCTTTTTATAGTTTTTGTTTCTTCTGTTCTTATTAATGGCGAGTTGCAGATTGATTGTAATGGGGTATTGTCTTCTTTTTTGATCTCTACTTTACATTCTGATTCATTCTCTTCCTCTTCTGTAAAATCATCTCCCGCTGTTTCATACTCTTCTTCTGTGGCAATATAGTCTTCTGTGCCATCATCTTCTTCTGTGACAGTATATTCATCTATGGTATCATCTTCCTCTATTGCATCATCTTCTTCTATGGCATCATCTTCTGCTATAGTGACATCGCCTACATTTTCTCCCTCTATTTCTGTGTCCTCGTCTTCATCATCTATTCAACCAAATCAGTTTTTTTTCCCTCGTTTTTCCTATGAACTAAATGCAATTACCAAAGACTAATTTGTATCTCCTCGTTTTTCCGTTTTGATGATGTACTTCCAGCTGTTCCACTGATAAATCATATCTGATATCGGATGCGGCTAGTGTGGCGTCTGACAATCGCCTCTTCAGACAGGGGATTTCATCCTCACTCATCGGTTGATAGCTACTAATACTACTACTACCACTCTCGTTTAGTTCATTTACGTCAGAAAACTTGGTATCGGGAATGTCGCTGTTTTCAAAGTGTAGCTGTAAGAAAAGGTTGTCAAAAACGCGCCAAAGAAAAGTTTATCTAGGAATTGAACTTACTTGAACAAATTCAAAAGGCTCAGCTGAAGATTCTGACTTGATTTGTCTATATTCCATTGCTAATGTGCGAAAAGAAAAGAAGTGAAAAAAAAAACAGAAAGGAAAAATAAAATAAAAACCAAGCTGTCGGTCACTCAAATGGCAGGAACAACGTTTTTGGATTCCGAAAAAAAAGTGTTTCACTCTCTTGATGTGTAGCAACTAATAAAAAAGTGCCATTGTTATTTTATCTGACACAAACAGATAAAATATATGTTTTATGCTTTCCAGAGTATTACAAAGAATGTCAACAAGAAAAAAAAATAGTTATATATAGAAATCACGTGATGTTCCTGACAAAAATAAAAACAGGTGAGCGATCTCTTGACTTTTTTATCTGTTGTGTGGGGGAGGGGGGGGGATCAGCAGCCTTTTATTTTCTTTGCTTAACAAATAAAAAATGAATGGTAGCATCTCACTTAGACCTTTGCATTTACGAATACTATTTCCACATCTGTTGACGTTATCTAAAACTAACCCGAGAAGATATAAAGCACCCAAAGATATTACTCATTCCAAAGCCATTGACTTGGAACTCTATACTTATTTTGCTTTGCTTCTAAGAGACTTCATTCATCCTTGGTACAGATTGCTTTCCACTGATGAAGAACTTTCTGCTGAAATATTAAATATACTGACCTTAGTTGTTCAAAAACTAGAGAAACGTTTATGCGACGAGGTACATATATTTTATAAAAAGAGGGCCTGGAATTCTTTCCGTTTTCTTACTTATGTATTAGGTGGATTGGACAGAGCTTATACTATTAGATCTCCCAAAACTTCTCACCTTACACTATCACGATTTTCGACAAGCAAAAGCTCGTTTGTATATGGACCATGGAAGTGGCTGCGATTCTCTCAGCCAGTTATTTCATGGTATGCAACCTCACTTCGCCTTACAACCTATCGAAAATCGGGAGCAAGAGTATTTAAGACTCTTGACAGAATCCTTATTGAAAGCACTTCTGAAACCAGAAGATTATCAAAGTGATTGTGTGCGACATTTAGTTCGCGAAATCTTATCCAACTTGGTCCTGTTCAATTTGATTGAATCTTTGGCGGATCCTTATACCATCCATATGATCATTTGTAAGGTACAAAGCGAAACAAAAAAGAAAAAAAAGTTAAACACTTGTGGATCCTTTCTAATATATTGTAGCTCCTTTCCTCTTATGAAGCTTCTCTCGATGACCTAGAAGCATCTGGCCAGTTTGCCGAAACATTCTTCAGTGCACTGACAAACGGTCAATCTCCTACTAAATTCAAGGAAGGACTAGAAGATGCTAAGACCAGTACACCATTTATGAGCAGTCAGGATGTCAAGGATGCCGCTGCACTTGCTGCCGAGAATGCTAAACTTATTGCCAAAGAAAAGAAGGAGAGTTTGACTAAACAAATGCAGAGATTACAAGAAGAACGTCGATTAAAAGAAGGGATCGATCCAGTAAAAGACGAAGAACCTCATACAGCTACAAGTCGTCGTCGATTTTCATTTGGATATATTACTCTACAGGTGCTCATGGCACCATTTCGTACCTTTTGGTTTTACATAATGGCAACAATGACACAATCACAGGAAAGATATCAGCGTGTTAACCAACATAAGAAACGAACGAGACAGATGCGATTGGTGGAACCCTTGATGGAATTTGTGAATATTGCTCTATTGATAGAAGATAGACCGGCATTACAATGGGCTTGGCAAATGGTTGGCATGTTTTTCTGGCCATTGATTCGAGTGTTTGGTGGAGGTTTACTGATTGACAAGTAAAGTAATTTTCGGTACCTTAATAAATACTGATAAGCTAACCCATTGTTTTTTTTAAGGTTTCTTGAACAAACAGTGCTGCATCTCCTAAGCGAGGATCACATTGTGTTTTACCTACGGTTAGGAAGCGACCTGTTATGGCCTGATGGCGAGTTTTTACAGCGTGTGGATCCGCCGACACCTTTACAACGGGAACAAATGCGAGTGAGAGCAGAACGTTTACTGACTATTTCAATTCCAGGTAAGCTTTTACTTTTTCACAATTTGCATTATATATTTATTTTTGTCCTGTTAGCTAATATACGAGCCATCCTGTTTGAAACAACGGAACTTGATGAACTACAAAACCATATTCACGATACACTGGAGCCGGTACAAAACAAACAAATCAACAAACATTTGCTATACATTCTCATTGATTTAATCCTCACCAAAGTCTTGCCCGAATTACTTGTCAATCACTAATTTAACTTTATATCTATCATTCTGTATCTATATTTATATCCCTCCTTATTTGAGTCATACTTTAATATTATTCCCTCCACCCATCTTCATGTAAAAATTAAAAACTCTTGTTGTTATATGTATGGATGATTTTGAAATGAAAACACCTGCATTAAAATAGTAGTGGAATTTGATGCATTTCGTGGCAGATTTGATGGTATATGACGAATATTACCCTACAACTTTAATAGCGACTCTAGTATAAAATGTGGAGACCATTCCACTGTTATTAGGACTGTACGTATATCCATAATTAATCTGACATCGTCTATCCGTACCCATTAATCTCGCAATTGCCTATATTAAGATGTAGATATCAAACAATTACAATAAGTAGGACTGTATAAACCAAATTTTATTATATACAACAATTTCAGAAACGAAAGAAATTATTTAATACCGCCATTCTTAACAGTAGCGACCTTACATTGAACAGCTTCACCAGAAGCAGTTCTGATGAGAAGAGGCTTATCACCGTAAAGGGCAATAAGATCATCGTTTGTCTTTAATTCGGGTTGAACGGTTTCCCAGTACTTCTTCTTGGGGTTTAAGGTCTTCTCGGGCTCACCTTCCATTCCTTCAATATAAACTCTGTCACCAGCCTTAACCTTGGTAGGATCAACAGGACCTAATAATTCAACAGCAGATCCATCAGCGGCACTGGCACACAAGACCATACCGAAAGATTTGACACCACGCATACTGGCAGGCTTTAAGTTAGCCAAAACAAGAACCCAACGATTCTCCATTTCTTCGACGGGATACCAACGAACAAGACCTGAAACAATAGTACGAGGCTCCTCTTCTCCGATATCGATCTCTTCAACGTAAAGAGAATCAGCACCCTCGTGCTTCTTACAAGACTTGATGTAACCAACACGAATATCGATACGAGAAACAACGGGTTGATCAGTCTCGACAGCGGCAGCTAATTCATGTTAATTTTTTTCTCCTGTCTACAGTTCAATGATAATCCTATTAACTTACGTGCAGGTTCCTTCTTGGCCTTGACCTTCTTTTCCTTCTTGGGCTTACCGCCTTCAACAGGACCCTTGGCCTCGGAAGGAGCGGCAGCAGCAGCAGGAGCGGCCTCAGGCTTCTTGTTATCCTTCTTGGCTTCAGCACCCTTCTTGGCTTCAGCACCCTTCTTATCGCCCTTCTTCTAAAATACATTGTGAATATCACTAACTCTCATCGCTCCCATGATTCAACTTATATACTTACAGCAGCGACAACAGGAGCAGCAGGCTCAGGGACATCATCTAGGTTGATTTCGACCAAAGGGAAATCTTCGGTCAAGTTGTTTGCCTTAACAACGGTGTTTTGGACAAGATCGAACCAACGCAAAGTGTTGGGGGCAGAAGTGACCTTGATGTTTTTCTATTCTATATCGTCAGCTCCGTGTTGTATGGATTCCTTTTACTATAAGAAACTTACGCTATGAGAATATAAAAGACCAAAGATGACAATATCGACAATGGTGAGATGGTTGTTGACAAAGTAGGTGTTGGTCTTCAAGTGGTCATTGAGTTTTTTCTACAGTCATATAAGTAAGTAACAGCAAATGTCTGAGTAAAATAAAAAAAAAAGCGTACATCAATGTTGGAGACAATTTCCTTCTTACCGACACCGCGAAGAGATTGGTTAGTGTAAGATAACCATTCTTCGACCTATTTTAAATGTAAGTAACCCTTGGAGTAAAAAAGTTGACTGGACATACCAAAGCTTGTTCGGCCTTATCAGCACCGAGCAAAGAAGTCTTATCAGACTTGGAAACAAGGGACTTGATGATGGAGTTGGGGGCATCAACTTTCTCACCAGCAGCCTGACAGAGGAGGGGAGGGGGGAGGTTGTCAAAACGAGATTATATATACACGTGTGAGTAAAGATATACCTCTAAAACAAGCTCGGAGCCAGTCTCGAGCTTGGCATCAGACTTGGTCAATTTGTGAACCAAGACAACTTCAGTAGCGGTTTTCTCGGGAATGCGAAGAACAGCAGCCATTTTATATTTTAAGTAATAATAAGAAAGAGAACGCGTTCTTGCTGGAAAGAAAAAACTCTTACTGGGTGTGGCTTATATTGAGGCTCCGATCTGTAGTGGGGTGAGTCCGGTCACGACACACAAACATCATAAAGCGAAACATCTTTCTTCACTCTTTCTTTTTTTTTTTTTTCTTCTTCTTATAACAATCCCGGACTTTTTTTTAAAAAAAAACTTTAAATGTCTAAAGCCTCTTCTTTTGTACGTGAATATAAGTTGGTTATGGTTGGTGGTGGAGGTAATGACAAAAAACCAATTCATCTTTTTTTTTTTTTCTTCATCCGTTTTCTTATTCTATCATCATGTTGAATGAAGAAAAAAAAAAGGGTGGAGTTTTCTATCCTGCAAAAAATATTAAAAAATCATTGTTTTTATAGGTGTTGGTAAATCAGCCTTAACTATCCAGTTTATTCAATCACACTTTGTTGATGAATATGATCCCACTATCGAAGGTAATGTTTGATGATTAAAAAACAAAAGTAACACAAGAAAAATTAATTGTCCAACAGATTCATATCGTAAGCAATGTGTTATCGATTCAGAAACAGCCTTATTGGATGTACTCGATACAGCTGGTCAAGAAGAATACAGGTAAAGCATTCTAGATGAAATTAACCTACCGATAAATTAACATTTTTATTTTTATTTTCAGTGCTATGCGTGAACAATATATGAGAAATGGTGAAGGATTTTTACTAGTCTATTCTATTACTTCTCGCTTGTCATTTGAAGAAATTACAACATTTTATCAACAAATCTGTCGTGTTAAAGATCGTGATTACTTCCCAATGGTATTAGTCGGAAACAAGTGTGATTTAGAAGCTGATAGACAAGTATCGAGTCAAGAAGGAAGAGACTTGGCAAAGAATTTTGGATGTCAATTTATTGAAACCTCTGCAAAGCAAAGAATTCATGTCGATGAAGCCTTTTTTGAAGTTGTTCGTGACATTCGTAGATATAACAAAGAACAGGAGACACGGGGGCATGATCAATTTGGTATCCAAGATGCTCCTGATGTTGCTTCTGATAAATGTTGTATTTTGATGTAAAATCCTCCTCTTTTTTTTTTTCTTTTAATTACTAATTTACTTACTACTACTATTATTTATTCCCTTATGTTATTCTTTATTCATGCCCCCTTCCTACCTTCTTTTTTTATTAAAATCAAATATAATGTAACAACAGTAATTATTTCTTGTCAAAGCATATACACATGGCATCTTGAAGCAACAACGTGTCCATTTCAAATACAGTCGTGTAACATGAATTTAATTCATGTCATTTTGCTATTTACCTTTCTATACATCTTTCTATTCCTTACCAATTACATCATTTCATTCACTGTATACCCGTGTGTAATATTGCAAATTTATTATAGAAATACCTACACATGGATCATTTACTAGCTCCAAAATATTTTCGCGTATCACACAATTATACAAACCCACGAGGACCTCATTTTACCGTTCCGCTCCCCAATTCTCTACAAATCTGTTCGGACCTTCTACAATTAGGACGATTTCTTTCTTTTTATTGGACAGACCCTTTCTGTTGTCCTTACTTGATTTAGGCATTGTACTTCGATCTAATGATGCAATAACAGAAAGAGAGTAAACATGAATCCACTCTTCGTTCTAAGCTGTTAAACTCCGTCATATTGAACAATTCTTGTTTAAGTTCATTCAATAATAAAACAGAACGACCAATACGATATCATTAACAGTAATGCAATGGTTCAGAAAAACTAGCCTTAAAAGGGCTTCTTAACTTTTTTTTCTTTAGACGTATGTGTAGAATTTGTCCCGCTTCTATCTGTAATCTGGGTCTACACCTATATTGTTTATCGGGGAACGAGATGCTCAATATTGTTATATGCTACTGATAAATAATCACCATATTCAGCATTGCATGCATGTGAATCAATCAATAACTCTGAGTGGTTATGTGCAGATATTCCATCCTAAGTAAAGGCTCAAGAATTATGCATGATTGAATAATCACTTATATCATCCTGACATAAACCCAGCCTTTGTTTATCAGCCTATAAATAAACCGCGATCACCGATTTTTGGTTTCTTTGCTTTTTTTCTAGTATTCATGTATAACTCTATCTTTATGAAAGAAAATAGTAATTATCGTGAAAAAGTTAGTTAAAATTGACTTTTGTTTTTAACTAAAATGCTAAGATATGTCTTGATTTTCTTATCAACAAAAAAAATGTGTTCCAATTTTTGCGGGATATATGTGACATTACCAACAACTCAAATTATTGTTTATTTATCAAACGAGATGAAATATCCATATTTCTCGAAAAGATCATTTGATCCTTCAGTAAATACTTATAATATCTGCTTAGACGTTTTTATAACAAAAAATAATGCTAATTCTTCTAGCTTTGACGAGGAGCAAGGTAGATTAATTGTAATACAGAACGACAAAACTTCTGTAGAAGTCAAGATTGCTTTAGTAAAAATCAAAAATACTTTGCTGATGGTGGTCGGACAAAATTAAATATGCGTCGCACATAGAATCTTTAATTCTCAAACAGAATTATTGCCAACAATAACTCTTTATATCAGACTGGCGGCATCTCCCCTTCTCTAGATCAAATTCGTTTGATCAAAATGCTGATCCAAATTGAAGTCATTGATGATAACATCATATTAGCTGTCTCCAAATTCACCGAACCAGTAATACGCTTTGATGAGATAGTGGCCTTTTGGGGCACACAAGTGCAGTGCATTTATTAGAAATAATCAAGGCAAAGATCCGTGTGCCATTGATACAAAGCTCATGTTCAGTCTTGAGCTATTCATCAGCGGAATATTGCATAAAGAAACCAAATGGCCTGAGATAGTCATTCTTTATGGGCTTTTGGGTTTCGAAGGATTATGTATGTTATGTTTTACAACTACAGCATATACAGCCTATTTCCGATCGATGTTTCTTCTCTACGACTAAAAATTGATATTAATACATAACCTTTTACTCTCCCACAATTTGCAAACGGTTGTAAAAATCACTGGCAACATCCATATACAAGGAAATCATCCAGTACAGATAAAGTCTAGCCAGTAGTAGCAAAGCTTCCGAAGAGATTTTTTAAACATAGTTACTGTAATAAATAAAGTCGGGTGAATAATATACGTAGTTGAAAGCCTCTTTCACAAACACATCTTTATCACTATGTTGCCAATTTACACCATACTCTTTTAAGCAACCTTTTTCCGCGCAATTCCGTAAAAATATTGTATATAGATGTTTATACACATTTATTTTTATAAGACATCGATCCCAGTAGCAAGATAACTTAGTCATTACCTTCATTGTTTTAAGCGGAGAATCTGATCAATCGCATATTTAAGGATTTTTCACCTCACGGGCCGATCTTTTTTTCTATTCCTAATGCCAAATTTAATGAGATAAATGAGTTTCATTAGTTTGAGTTTCTGGCTTTTTGTTTACGGATAAACTAAAAAAATTTTATACTCAGGTGAGGTAAATGAGGTACGGATCATTGTCTCCGGCCTAGTATCACAGGTCTAAGCCTATTGACACGTATAAACCTTGGTCTGTATAAACTTTATAATCGATTTGTTTATGTAGGCTCTAAGAAAATGTACTTCGAAAAGTTATAAAAACGCTCTGTATAGAGCAACATGAAGAATGAAACTTAAAGGATTGAACCAGTCCGAGAATTAATCGAAGGGTGAATGCTGGTGAAACAGCCACGAAGGAAACGCCGCTAGTGTTCCCAAAGACGGGTTGCAACTAAAGCATAACTTATCATTAAACTATATTCTAATTCAACGATCGATCGTTGGACATATCATATATCACAAGCACTTATTGATAAATTGAATTGGGTGTTTCCGTTTTTTAGTACTTACATAGAACAATTGCGGGAAAAATATCTTAGGTAAGAATAACTTAAATGACTTTAACTTCCACTTTTTTGAAGTTAAGTTTATGGTATTCATTTCAGACTTTATGAATATAAGTGGCAAAGTCTTAAAATTTCGCACGATCGTTTCCATTATTACATTCTATTACATGCTGCTTATCCGAGAATTTGTTAAAAGCCCCTTGCCAGAACCTTGTGTATGTCTTGGCTACACCGTATGACGGTATAAATGCCTTTCCCCTTCACCTTATAGTTTAATATAATCTTGGGTATCCCCGATTATAATGGCAGGCCAACAAAACTTTTGCATAAGTATTACCAGAATAATGCATATTAGAGCTTATATATATATGTCGTATATAACATACATCTGATTTTATACTTACAAGCACAATGTAAAAATATGCATCTCAAGTAATTTCACCGCACGGCACTTTTCCCAATATGGGCATTTCCAAGACGTATTTTTGGGTTACACATTGTATATCACGAAACCAATCATCTGATAAATATAAGCATAACACTAAATAATATTTTTATTGGTACATATTGATTATTTCTTGAACATTTTGGACATCAAGCCAGATGCAATTGCCCCATAATCTACACCATCTTGTTGTTGTTGTTGTTGTGCTTGAGGGGGTACTTGATTATAGTTGTTACCTTGAGATTGTTGATAATTATTGTTGTGGGATTGTTGATTATTGTTTTGGGGAGGGGCACCATAACCGTGATAAGGATCATTGCTTTGGGATTGCTGGTTGGTCTTACCACTTGAACCGCCAAGAAGAGATCCTACCATAGCACCAATATTACCCATACCACCACTGCTTTGATTGTTTTGTTGTTGATGTTGTTGTTGTTGTTGGTTATTGTTACCGCCCGAAGCAGAGCCCATAAGCATACCCAACAAACTACCAATACCACCACTACTGGCGCTATTGTTTCCAGATTGGCCACCAGCACCGGCTGCTTGCTTAGACATATACAACTTGACAGCCATCATAGCAGCTTGTTGAATAGCTTGTCCCTTACCACTATCCTGACCACCTTGAGCATTACCACCACCGTTGCTATTTCCCAAAAGCTTAACAGCTTGAGACATTGCCATACTAATCATATCACTCATACCACCACCACTTTGTTGACTTCTTTCTAAAGCTTGGACAGCAGCAGCGTTACCGATAGCTTGAGGTGAGTTATTTTGGTTGGGATTATTCATAACTTGTTCATAAGACTCGTGAGCAGCTCTAATTTCGTGATCCTCGGCAGGTTGTTGGTTAGAACCCATAACTCTTGAGAGAGTGGAGGAGAAATGATCATCACCATCTAAAAACGCCAAAAAATTAATAAAGTTGTGTGACGAGCTAGACATGTAATTTTACCTTGACTGTAGCCTCCTTGTTGGCTATAGCCACCTTGATTGGAAGAGCTTCCTTGATAGCTTGCGGCTTCACCGCCTTGATAACTGGCTGCTTGGCCACCGTAGTTTTGATTGTATCCGCTCATATTTTTAAAATTAGTAAAAAGGAAAAAGTGGAAAAATCGGGCGGGTAGGGGTATTATACAAAATGAAAACCAGTCACCTTAGACGGACAAACAGCGTACCTTAAATTTGCATGAAACATTGCATAAAAGTGCAGTAGAGATGAATTCTTTTCAGCATACGTATACATGAAAATAAAAAAATTCGCGTTAAATTCATGTCTCTTGAAATGACATAGCGGACAGTACCTATTAAATCTTTTGAAATTGATAAAACATCCGTGTGTATGTATTGTCTAAATTTAGCCTAACTTTATATGGTTGGTGTGACCATGGTACTTTTGCTTTGTATTGAACATGTGTCGAATTTTTAGTTCGGACACTACCTAGTCCAGCGCATTTTTGCTGATACTCAAGGTGCTAATATATTTTGGCAAATCCAGCCGATAATCATTGGGTCAAATGGTTTTCAAATCGTCACATATATTGCTCAAAATACATGTTAATTTCTTGTTATATGTGTAAATTTTTAGGATGGGATTTTGACAGCAATCACTTTGGATTCAGCACTGCTGTGTTGTTACTCCATGTCTTTCTCACTCAAAGCATGCTTATTATTAGTGATATTAACAGCTCTTCCAAAGGGAATCTATAGCTTCTCAACCATAGAAACGGTGGAGTTGTTTCGAAATGAATCAGTTGTTAAAGAAGTCATTCTTGGTAAGTAGCTGTTGGCTTGCTTTATCCAGTATTCGCATAAATCTGGCTTCACTGCCATTATGCCAGTAAATACGAGCATCAACACTTAATTTATCCATTGCACTTTGTTAAACCCTGTTTTTTTTAAAACAAATTGTTGTAATTGTTGCTGCAAACACTTCTGCATAGAGCCAGGATGAAACTGGCTAGACTTGTCTTCCTACACTTGTGGTCTGAAAATATTTGGACTTGATATTCTGCTTAACCTAACATTGTAAACCCCATATTATATTGCGTCTTCGTATTTTCTATTACAATACTGGACTACTATTTGAGCAGGGTCTATCCATCATATTTATTTAGGACAGCGAAAAGCTTTTAGTTTTTTTTTTTTTTCATTGCAACAGCAGTCATTACAACAGTGATGAGGTGCGTGTAGTAATTTGTCGGTAAGTAAAAAGAGCCTGTTGGTGCGCAGACCTCTTTCCCCAATTAAAGTCTAATTTGTGGCTCCTTTATAAATAGAATTTTATTTGGCCACACGTAGTCCTTTTTCTTTTTCTTTCTCCTTATTCTTTTTATTCCCTTTTTTTCTTATCATATCCTTTTAGTATGGCTGTTGGAAAGTTAAGCGTTACCCCAGGTAAGTGATTGTGACTTGATAAAAGGCATCCGTTTTTAAACATGCAAGTACATAAATAGTAACCGTTCGCGGTCTCTCCACCTCTGGATTAAACGGTAAGGATTCCTATCAACTTGTGTTATTGTAATAATAATAATAATTTGTTTGAATAGATGCCCGTCTTTTTGTTGGATGTTATGTTCAAGAAAATGAAAAGCATAGAACTCACTCCGAGAGTGGCCCCGAACCTCTCTGGAAAAACGTATTGACTTGGTAGGTTCATAAATTAAGGATCTACAATGTGTGTCTAACGTGAATTTTTTTTTCATAAGTAATGTTCCCGAAGGTCAGAATTTTTTGCATATCGAGTTAGTTAACGAAAGTCCCAATAATGGTGGTATTCTTGCAACAAGCAAGATTGCTTTGAACCAAGTTTTTGAACAAGGTACTGAAACAAAATGGTCTCAATTAAACTCATCTTCTGGACAATCTCTCGGTGAAATTAAGTTGGATCTCTCTTTCTCTGTAATGTATACAGTATAAACAACATGTGCCAAGATTCTAATATTTATTGTTTTAGGGTACCAATTCCGTTAGCTCCGTCACTTCTTCTTTCGGTGGTATGAACTTGGCTGGTGGACAACAAGTTGCTTATCAACAAACTACCTCTCACTCTCAAACTATTTCTCACAACCAGTCTGAAAGCCGTCAAGGTTCATACTCTTCTTTAGGTCCCGCCAACCCTATTCCTTCTAATTATGGATCTGGAAGTCCTCCCCCTTTTACACCTCCAGCTGCCGTTTCTTATCCCGAAAAGAGCGGTAATAACTTCATGCCTGGTGGCGGTATGCCCGGTAGTGGTATGCCTGGAAGTGGTATGCCTTCTGCTGGTGGATTAGTTGCCGAACAAAGAGCCACTGTTAACACTGAGAATATGACTAAGGATGAATTTGAGGAAGCAAAGGCAAGAGGCGCTGTCCCTACTTGGATGGTAAGTGAAAAAAGTCTATTTAAACCCGTACTATTTGTGCTGATCGTTCGTGTCACACGTGTGATCTATTTTTACATAGAAATACGGTGGTGGTGTCTTGGCTGGTGCTGCCGCTTTAGGGCTCAGCGCATGGGGCGCTCATGAACTTAAAGAGCGTTATGATGAGAAAAAGGAAGAGGAGGAAAGACTCCAAAAGCAACAAGAAAAGCCAGCTGCTCACTTCCAACAACAAGGCCAAACTCCTTACACTATCCATAACCAACAAGGTCAACAACAACAACAGCAACAACATCAACAACAACAACATCAAAGCTATCCTCAACCTCCCCAACAACAGTTCCATTCTTCTGACAAGAAGGAACAAAAGTCTGAACACAAGAAGGAGAAGAAGGACAAGAAGAAGGACAAGAAATATAAGAAGCATGGTTCTGATTCTGATTCCTCTTCATCTGATTCCGATTCCTCTGACGATGAACGTAAGCAAAAGAAGGATAAGCATCACAAGAAGAGAGATAGTGACTGGAATTAAATAAGCGGCTTATCTGTGTCTTTAAAATAAACATAAAAAATGTAAAATATACGACTACTGTATTTCCAAGATTTATGCCAAGAGTTCTGATCAAATGATTGGATTTATTGAAGTAAATGAATTATGTCGGGCGTTTAAAAGGCAAAGGTTATTTCGACTGCCAACAATTTTGACAATTTGACTTGCTTACTACATATCATTTTGTATAAGCCTATGATAATGTTGTTATTTAAACGCATGTTCTGCAATAGTTTGATTTATGCTTAATTCAGCTTCTGCTGTCGTTAGTGGCAACCTGTTTACAAGATTCCGTGAGGCACAATCATCAAGTGGATTTCATTTATGAACAACTTAAAGCTACATCTGTTAGCAGAGCAATAGTAATAAATTTCAGAATTGTTCATAGCATAATTTTCTTTTGGCTGTACCTTTCCAAGACATCTGTGTATATGATAATGAAATAAGCATACTTTTCTTTTCAACCGTCATTTCCACCAATATTTAGATTGTTCCGGAAACTTTTTCTCTTCAGTTTTTCAAAGGCATAATTTTGAAAAACAACAAGATAATTGATTAACAGGTTTAACTCTACATCCACTAAACTAAGTAAAAGCAGAGAGTGATGACGGGTAGTAAATCTGTCCAATTTATCCAGCGATGAAACTCATGCCTCCATAAGAAAGGTATTTTAATATCTGGTTTTGTAGCTTAGTTGTTAGCGATTACGTAAACAATACAATGCTTTTGATTGGGTAAATACATTCACGTGACTCAAAATCACGTGTATATCACGTGATTTAGTATTTAAATTTAAAGAATATATTATTTTTTAAAATTTAGTATAACATCTGCTGATTTGGCCGAGTTGGTCTAAGGCGCCGCACTCAAGTTGCGGTCTCGCAAGAGGCGTGAGTTCGAATCTCACAGTCAGCATTTTTTTTTCATTTGAATATTTTCGTGAGACGTTTTGTCTTCGCGTTTTTTTTTTTTTTTTTTTTTTTTCTAATTTGGCTTTCATATTTTTGTTTAGTTTTTGCAATCACTTAGAGGTTATCTGATATTTTTACCATAGCTCGAACTACATAGCCTTTACAAAAAATTCAATATGAGCATAATAATGTCGAGAAAAAAATGTAAAAGTATGGCTACTATTTTTTATGCTGATAATAATACAAACAACCCAGCTAAAGCAGATATAAAACGATGATTGTTTACGCAGTCAAAACAATTAAATAAATACTTCAACCTGGTGATCTAAATTCCTGACTTATTGGTTTGCTTGTTGAGGATATTTACCCACTTTACATGTTGTAAATTCATATTAATTTGAAATAACTTTAATCAATGAATATTTCATCATCTGTTACCAAAAAAAAGATAGAGATGAGCAAAATAAATTTTATTGCATATGGAGGTTTTATAAGAAAGGGACCAAAAGCTAGCCAGAGAATATCGTGTAACACTGCAAGAACACACCAAAAAGCAAACTTTTTTTGTTTCCTTTCGATTGTAATGATGTGTTTATGGAATATCAGTGCGTTTCAGTATGAAATTTAATTGGAGTCACCAAGTCAGATTGCTTGATCTCCTTTAGGCCTCCTTGTTATCTACTAACATATAAAGCTAGAGAGTTTTAGTTTAGCGATAGCAAAAGGTGATCGAAATGACCTTCGTCAGTAAGTAATTTAAGTTTTCATGCTTTCCTTGCATTACATGCTTTAAGGCCGCTCAGCAAAAAGTTTATAAAAGCCGTCCATTTGCGCTGTCACAATCATATTTCCTTTTTTAATTGCAAAGAAGGTAAAATATTTTTTTTCATATAACATTAGTTCGCTAGTTTATTCATTTTGATTACGTTTTTATTACCTTTCACTTAATTAAAACTAAAGAAGAAATGATTGACTCGGACACAATAATGACAACTGTCACTGAAGTCACTGACTGCAGTACTTTTGACCCTCTTGCGTTTGATCTCTTGAAGGCTGTCACTCAGTTGTCAACTTTAGTTGAAGGCTCAACCTTTGCAGGTGTAGATCTTCAATTACTTCAATCACCAACTATAACAAACTCAAGATCACAATTACTTGACGTAGTGTCAAAATCAATGCTTAAACCAGAATGGACAACAAGTGTTGTACGTTTATTCCGACCTATTGTTATTGATCTCGTTGCTCGCTGGACTTTACCTGGGTTCACCACATTCTTAGACTCTGCTCCTTTATCACCAAACGCTAGCAGTACTGTATATAAAATTGAATTGGTTGCAAAGGCTTTTAGCACTGTGCTTCCCATTGTACCGCAAGTAAAAAGGTAATATATACATACTCAGCTCATATGCAACTATTCTTATACTAAACCTATCATGTAGCTTGGCTGTAACATACTTTACCCACTCAACCTCGTTATTCGAAAGATTGAATCACTTGAACACTTTCAGCGAAGCAGAAGTACGATAATTAAATGCAGATTATAATTCATTGAAAAACTAACCCCGACTATTGTAGGTCACATCATCTTTGACAGCTGAATTACAAGATTTACTCATCACAACATATAGACTACTTCATTTCTCTACATCAACTTTTACACCACTTTGGAATTGGGGACCCTTAGTTCAATTACTTCAATTCCCCAATGCATGTATTCGCTACACCACAGTCTTATGTCTCAGCAAAGTTTATGGATTAAGTGATGCCCAAATTAAGAACTTATTGACTTCAGTCGTGGGAGCCGGACACTCCCTGGATGAATCTGATGAGCCTCTTTATACTTTAATTGATGGAAATCGTGTTGATATTAGATTCTTAAGGTATGTTGTGTATCATAGTATTTGAAATGTTTTTTAACTTAATCCGATTTCTTAGTTTATGGGAACAACAACAATTAGCGGACGATCAGATTTCTTTCTTACACAACGACTATGATACGGAGCATAATCACCATAAGCTCTCTAATGACGATTTATGCCCACTTACTTGCAACTTGTGCGGTGTCTTGATTCCTAAAACAGTGAACTCTTCGGACAAAGAGGAATCTGTCAAGCATTTTTTCGACCCCAAGCTCGTACTGACGAATACAACATCCAAAAATTTACATGCTGTTAGTCTTGCATTATCCATTGGTGCACCCACATTATTAGAAGGTGTCACTGGTGCAGGTAAAACATCGCTCATTGAAGAACTTGCAAGTAGAACTGGAAGAGGAGCAGAGTTAGTGAAGATCCATTTGGGTGATCAAACGGATCCTAAGGTGTTGTTGGGTACCTATGTATCCACTTCGACTCCTGGTTCTTTCCGCTGGCAGGCTGGTGTTTTAACTACCGCCGTTTTGGAGGGCAGATGGGTCTTGATTGAAGATATCGATTTAGCTCCTGCCGAAGTTTTGTCTGTTCTTTTACCTCTTTTGGAAACAAGACATTTATTTATTCCATCTCGCGGTGAGAAGATCAAGGCTAAGGAAGGATTCCAATTATTTGGTACACGATCATTCATTCCCACTAGATCTGGAAAAGGAACTAGCTCAAGAGGCGGCGACTTAATGACGGGTGCTAATTTATGGACCAGAGTGCATGTTGAACCTCTTACTGTAGATGAATTGGAAGCAGTTGTGCGACAAAAGTTCACCCACATCGGTGATTTTGCTACACATGTTATGACTCTTTTCCAAACTGTGGTTGGTATGTATCAAGATCCCAACTTCTCGTCTTTAGCTTCATCAACAATGGGCCGTTTCCTTTCAACCCGTGATTTGATGAAATGGTGTCATCGTGTTGATTTATTGATCGGCGAAAAGTTAAATGATACAACAACTGTTGGCATGGATTTATCTCTTCGTCAAGATTTGTTCAGTGAAGCAAATGATTGTTTCTGTGGTATGATCCCCGATTATAACATCTGGATGACTGTTCTGGAAACGATCGGTAGACCACTTCAAATTTCAGAGGATTTAGTTCGTAATTACGTCGACCAATATAAGCCAACCTTGGATTTAGAAGATTCAACTATTCGTATCGGCCGTGTTAATTTGTCATCAATTGCTGCTAGCGGTAAGCAAAAGCAAAAGCAAGCAATGATTAAGCGTGAAAAGAAAAGACCTTTTGCAACAACTGGTCACGCTTTGCGTTTGATGGAAAGAATTGCTGTCTGTATTCACTTGACCGAACCTGTGTTATTAGTCGGTGAGACTGGTACTGGTAAAACTACCGTTGTTCAACATTTGGCTGATATGATTCATCAAAATTTAATTGTCGTAAATTTGTCTCAACAATCGGACAGTTCCGATTTGTTAGGTGGCTTCAAGCCTGTTGATGGTAAAGTATTGGCTATTCCCATGAAGGAAGACTTTGAGCGTCTTTTCGAGAAGACTTTTTCTGTCAAGAAAAACATCAAGTTTTTAGAAATGGTTCGCAAGACATTTATTCACCAAAAATGGGCCAATTTTGTCACTCTTCTTAAGCAAGCCGTGAAAATGTCTCAACAAAAATTCGAAGCAGAACAAAACGTCGAAAGCAAGAAGGTATCTTCTCCTACACTCCGTAACGCTTGGAAGGTTTTTACCAAGCGCGTCGAGGAATTTGAAGTTCAGCAAGTACAATCTCAAAACAAGTTCGTATTCAACTTTATGGAAGGTTCGCTTGTAAAGGCTGTTCGTCAAGGTGATTGGATTTTACTTGATGAAATCAATTTGGCCACAACCGAAACCCTCGAGTGTCTTTCAGGCCTCCTTCAAGATGCTCATGGATCCCTCTTGTTGACTGAGAAGGGTGATGTTGAACCTATCAAGCGTCACCCCAATTTCCGTCTCTTTGCTTGTATGAATCCTGCTACCGATGTAGGCAAGCGTGACTTACCTCCTGGTCTTCGTAACAGATTCACTGAATTCTATGTGTACCCTCCTGATGCCCGTTATGACGACCTTTTACAAATCGTTAAACAATACCTTGTTAGCATTGCCTCGGGTGACGAAAGATGTTATGATGATGTCGCAGAGTTCTACACTAGTGCTAAAAAATTGGCTGCTGAGCACAAGCTTGTGGATGGTGCAAATCAGCGTCCTCATTTCAGTATGCGTACCTTGGCTCGTGCCTTAACTTATGTTGCCCAGATTTTCCCTACTTATGGATTAAGACGTTCTCTTTACGAAGGCTTCTGTATGACTTTCTTAACTCAACTCGATAAAGAGAGTGAGGTTATGATGCGCGACCTGATCTTCAAAACTATATTGCGTGATGTGCCTAATCCTAAGAATCTCATCACTCAAATTCCCCGTCAGCCTGCCGAGGACTTTATCCAGTTTGGTTACTTCTGGTTGCAGCAAGGCCAATACCCACCTGAAGATGATACACGTTATATTTTGACTAAATCTGTCGAAGTTAAACTTTTCAACCTTGCACGTGTGATTATGTCCAGAAAATTCCCTGTCTTAATCCAAGGTCCTACATCTGCTGGTAAAACTTCAATGGTGGAATACATGGCCAAGAAGACTGGTCACCGTTTTGTTCGTATCAATAACCACGAACATACTGATCTTCAAGAATATCTTGGTACATATGTTTCGAACAGCGAAGGAAAGCTCGTTTTCCAAGAAGGTGTTTTAGTCGAAGCTCTTCGTAATGGTTACTGGATTGTTCTTGATGAACTTAATTTAGCTCCCTCTGATGTTTTGGAAGCCCTCAATCGTTTGCTCGATGATAACAGAGAATTATTAATTCCTGAAACTCAGGAAGTGGTTAAGCCCCATCCTCACTTTATGCTTTTCGCTACCCAAAATCCCGCTGGTCTCTATGGTGGTCGTAAGGCATTATCCAGAGCCTTCCGTAATCGTTTTCTCGAACTTCATTTCGATGATATCCCTGAAGATGAACTAGAGACTATTCTGTCAAGACGCTGTAGCATTGCTCCTACTTATTGTAACAAGCTTGTCAAGGTGTACAAGGAGTTGATGGAACGTAGACAAAGTACTCGTATTTTTGAACAAAAGCATGGTTTCATTACTCTCCGTGATCTTTTCCGTTGGGCCGGTCGTGACCCTCAAGGTTACCAAGAACTGGCCGAAAATGGTTACATGCTCTTAGCCGAAAGATGTCGTAAGGACGAAGAAAAGAAGGTCGTCAAAGAAGTTCTTGAGAAGATTATGAAGGTCAAAATTTCCGAGGACTCTATGTATGATTGTAGCAATCTTGAAGAGTATGCTATCTATGATCGCATGCTCACTGAGCATGCAGCCAAATCTGGCGAGGATACCAAACTTGTATGGACTAAGGCAATGCGTCGTTTATTCAACCTTGTAGCTCGTTGTCTTCAACATAATGAACCTGTTTTACTTGTTGGTGAAACTGGTTGTGGTAAGACTACTGTTTGTCAAATGCTTGCTGAAACCTATAACCGTGAACTTCATATTGTCAATTGTCATCAAAATACTGAAACCGGTGATTTGCTTGGTGGTCAACGTCCTGTTCGTATCAAAGAAACAAGCGAAGATCCCGATAAATCACAAGCCTTATTTGAATGGCATGATGGTCCTTTGGTGCAAGCAATGAAAGACGGTCACTTATTCTTACTTGATGAAATCTCTCTTGCCGATGATTCTGTACTTGAAAGATTAAATTCTGTCCTTGAACCTAGTCGTCTTCTGGTCCTTGCCGAAAAGGGTGGTAAGCATGTAGAGGAGCTCTATGGTACCAAAGATTTCCAATTTTTGGCTACTATGAACCCTGGTGGTGATTATGGTAAAAAGGAACTTTCTCCTGCCTTAAGAAATCGTTTTACCGAAATCTGGGTTCCCTCTGTCACTGATAGAGATGATTTGATTAAGATTATCGATGAACAGATGACACATCCCGCTCTCGCTGGCTATAGTGAGAAGATGCTTGATTTTATCTCCTGGTATACCCAAGCTCTTGGTCAAAGCCGTACAGTTGTGTCTCTTCGTGATGTTCTTTCATGGGTTAAATTTATCAATGTTGCTGTTGATTCTGGATTAAACCCTGAGTTGAGTTTCTCTCATGGTGGCTGTTTGGTATTGCTTGATGGTTTAGGTTCCCATGGTTCTTCTGGCTCTTATTTGACTGGCAGCACACTCAAAGATTTCAGGCTTAAATGCCTCCGTCATCTTTCTGGTAAGCCTAATGCAACAGAGCTTGAGATTTTGGGCGAGACTAAGGATAGAGTTCAATTTGCTGGTGATAAATTTGCTATTGGTCCTTTCCAAATTCCTCGCGGCCAGTTAGCCAAGACCGATATCAAATTTACATTGTTGGCTCCTACAACAGCCGATAATGCTATGCGCGTCATCCGTTCTATGCAATTGAAAAAGCCTATTTTGCTTGAAGGTAGTCCTGGTGTTGGTAAAACTAGTCTGGTCTCTGCTTTAGCCACGGCTTCTGGTCACAACTTGGTTCGTATCAATTTGTCTGAACAGACTGATTTGATGGATCTTTTTGGTTCTGATCTTCCTGTCGAAGGCGGTAACAGTGGCGAGTTTGCTTGGAGAGATGCTCCCTTCTTGCAAGCAATGAAAGCTGGTGACTGGGTTTTATTAGATGAATTGAATTTGGCTTCGCAATCTGTGTTAGAAGGCCTTAATTCTTGTTTGGATCATCGTGGTGCTGTTTATATCCCCGAACTCGACAGAGAATTCTTCTGTGATAAGAATTTCCGTGTATTTGGTGCTCAAAATCCTCTTCAACAAGGTGGTGGTCGTAAGGGTTTGCCTAAATCTTTCGTCAATCGTTTCACTCAAGTTTACGTCGAACAGTTGACTTCAGATGATCTTTTATTCATTTGTTCTCATTTATTCCCTGAATTTGAACCTACTACCATGGCCAAGATGATCGATTTTAACAACAAAATGTACGAAGAAACTATGATTCGCTGTAGTTTTGGTCGTAAGGGTAGTCCCTGGGAATTCAATTTACGTGATGTATTCCGTTGGCTGGAATTGATGCAGAAGGACAACGTTACCGATCCTGCAGAATATCTTGATATCATTTACATGCAACGTATGCGTACCCATGATGATCGCGTGCAAATTGTTCAACTTTACGAGTCCGTGTTTAACGTCAAGTATGACCGCTCTCGTAAGCCAAGCTATCATGTATCCGCCAATTCTCTCATTGTTGGACATTCCCGTTTGCCCAGAAGACAGACCGAAAGTTCTATCGATATATTTGAACATGAGGATCATATTTTACAATCATTCTTATCTCCTCTTGAGTCCTTAATGAAATGTGTAGAATCATCTTGGATGGCTATTGTTACTGGACCTTCTGCCTCCGGAAAAACATCACTTGTTCGTCTTTTAAGCAAAATGAGTGGCAATCGTTTGGAAGAATTTGCTATGAATAATAGTGTAGATACGATGGAATTACTTGGTGGTTTCGAACAAGTTGATTTGAACCGTCATCGTCAAGTTGTCATGGACAGTCTTCACGTAATGATCAGCAATGCATCAAAGAATTTACTGATGTATTTCGCTACCCTCTCCGCTGAAAGTGAGCAATTTGGTACTGTATTGCAACTGATTCGCCAACTAAATGATTCATGGTATGCTCTTGAAAGTAAGCATCAAATGAAGGTTATTTCTACCGACCCTAAAGCTGGCTCTTTGGATTATACCCTTGTCACCAATGTCATCAACTGCTTAAACTCTGCATCAGTGGTTGATGTACAAGCCAAAGAATCTATTGAAGCTGTTACTGTTCTTATTCAAAATCTTCAAAAACTCGAAAGTGATACTGTCGCTGGTAAGTTTGAATGGATTGATGGTCTTTTGATCAATGCTCTTGAAAAAGGTCACTGGCTTCTCATCGATAACGCCAATATGTGTAATCCCTCTGTTCTTGATCGTTTGAATCCTCTTTTTGAAAATGATGGTGTTCTTATGGTCAATGAAAGAGGTCTTGTTGATGGAACCGTGAAGGTCATTACACCTCACCCCAACTTCCGAATGTTTATGACTGTTGATCCTCAAAATGGTGAACTTTCTCGTGCCATGAGAAATCGTGGTATTGAAATTTCATTAGTTGACTCCAACTGGAACAAGAACACCCAAGATGTTACTAAGCTTGCCAATTCTCTTGGTGTTCGTGGACCTAAGTTGCCAATGATTTTAAATGGATTACAAGGTGCTGCAACTGCCCAACGTCGTCACTTCGCTAAGGGTGAAAATGTCAGAGACTACTTGTTGTTTGCTACTTACCTTGTTGAACGTCTCCAACGTGGTCAATCTCTTAAAAATGCAATTCGCGAATCTTTCTTCCAAGTATTTGTCGATATCAAGGAAGCCCCCGAAGCTCTTGTTGCTTTATTGGAACCCAACCCCGATGAAGATTTGCTGCAAAATATGCTTAGCCCTACCAATTCTCCTTTCCTTATTGGCGGTCTTTTGTTCCAAAATGATTCTGCTCTTGCAACCATTGCTCTTCAAGGTGCTTATCTCATCTACTTGTTGCAAACTCTTGATTCCGAAGATATTGCTCAGTTAAAGAAGATCGAAATTGCTGGTGATTATTTCTTAGAACATTTGACCTACCAAGATTATGGTCTTCGTATGCGTTGGTTGGCCTACATGTCTCAACAGGCAGTCAGCACCAAGTCTACCGTATTGGAGCGTTTAGGTTATTTAATGAAAGAAGTGTACGTTCATCCTACCTTTTTGGAATTGTCAAAGATCCAATCTGATATGAAAGAGGGTGTTTCTTATAATGCTTCTGTTTTGGAGTATACCCGTGACGCTTACCACTTATTGATTCGTCTCCACAAGCAAGAGTATGCCGATAAGAACATGCGCACTGCTACTCAACGTCTCAAGGTTGGTAATTTGACTTCTCTTCAACAGTCATATTGTTTCCATGAGGGCCGTTTGAGTGAAAGTCAACTTTTGCATCCCGTCGTCTCTAAGCTTTATCCTCTTTTCGAGTCTATCAAGTCTAGCTTTGCTACCTGGATCAATCAAGGATACTATCATGCTTGTCCTTCCTCGACATTTGAAGTCTTTAACAAAATTCTTGATGCCCGTGATTTCGCTTGGAACCTTACACAATTGGAAAGTCTCAGTCTCGATAATCTTTTGATCATCTTAAGAATTATGAAAGATCTTATGTCTGCCGAAGGTGTCAAATGCGCTCAAATGGATCCTATTTTCGGTCATATTGAAAATATCATGTCTGGCTTCGATTTTAACACCAGTAAATCTATGAAGGCTTTATGGAAATACTTCTGTCCCTCTACTTTGTCTTCCGAGTCTTTGCATGAACTTGAAGCCGAATTACACAAGATTAATGCTACTATGAACTCCTACAAGTTTGATTCCGAAGATGGACTTAGTCCTAAATCTCTTGTATTGCGTGCCAAATCTGAAGCCAAAGAAGCTTTGGTTGAAGGTATTGCTACACTATATGCCGTTGATGAAAACGATACCGAGAATGCTGAAAAGGTGTTGAAATCTCTCCGTAAGCTGCCTGAGTATATCAATCGTGAACTTGAATCGTCTGCACCCGCTGAAGGTGATATTAGAAGAGACACGTATTGGGATACTGCCTTAATGCCATTGTATGATTACACTAGTGTCGTCACTGAGATGGAACTTATTGCTAACCTTTATACTGCTGCCTGTGATTCTTCTGACACTGCAGCCATGGAGAAGCTGGTCGAAGAGATGTTAAAGTTCAGAAAATTCGCTTTCAACAAAACATCTCGACCCCCTCTCGATATGGTTCCCTATCAACGAATGATCTGGTTCTTGGACTCAGGTAATACTGAAAACATTGCCACAGCGCTTCCCGGTATGGTTCAAGATGCTGCCTATACTTATCATCAACGTCTTTGGCGTTCGAGTGTGTACCAGAAAGACCTTTACCAATTAACTCCTTCTGATGCAGAAGTTGTAAGTCTATATACTACCCTTCAATTTCATTTATTTTAAATTAACGAGCCCCTCTTTTTTTTTTACAGGATCTTGGTATCACTGAAGGTTCTCTCAGTCTTTTCGAAAGTGTAGAAACTCTTGCATGTTTGAACATTTTGAGTTCCGTGGATAAGATGCCTGCAGATGCTTATGAGAACGCTCTTACTCAGCTGAAGAATTTGAAGCACTTCCTCACTTCTAATGTCAATTTGAAGGATAGAAAAGCACTTGAAGTTGTTATGCTCATTGCTATGGCTCGTCAGGTATGGATCCTCCATTTAATTTATACTGTTCTGACATACTAACTTTGCTTTATGTAGTTGCTTAACGCTTCTTCCGAAGTTATTCCTAACGAACATTACATTGCCATCTCCGCTGAATTCACCAAGATAACTACTTTCACCAAGACACTTTTGAGATCTTCAATCTATTCTACTGAAAATATTAGCTCTCAATATGACGATGCTTTGTCGGTATTCACCGAAATCTCAAAAATTATGGAAGGTGTCGACTTCAATGGCTTTTATATCAACGCACTCATTTCTGTCAGTGATAGTATTCGCCATTTGAGAAGTAAGGATGATGTTGGTTTCTACTCTGCTGCTGGTAAGGCTCGTGTTCTTTTGGGCTTGGCTTTTGTATCTGCATACATCCCCGATTATCCCGTCGATCCTACGTCTGAGCCTCGTCTTCATGTCAACTTGTTGAACGTAAAGAAGCAAGAACACACTGATAATATTGAAATCCGTAGCAACATTGAAACTGTGTACACTGGTAACAATACCAACAAGACTATCAATCAAGAACAGTCTAATTTGAATAAGATCAACACTGAGCTTTCCCAAAGTGCCACTATTTTCTCTCTTCGCCCTGCCAAATCTCAGTTAGATGAAATCTTTGTCGATTTACGCTACCTTCAAAAGAGTATGCTCGATCGCAATGTTGAAAATTTGTTGCTTGATCTTGAAGCTAATGGTATCGATTCTGTATTACAACGTGAAAATCTTTTACAAGGCAATGCTCTTCAATTCGTTGACAGAGTTCATCACAAATTCCCCTTGTACAGAGATATTCTTCAACCTCTTATTGTCGCTGTTGATGATATCAAGTATGGTTTGCGTATTTTGACTGCTAATGCCAGAAAAGATTCCACCGACAAGTTCTTAGCTGAAGTTATCGAACTTCTTGTGCGTGATCCTGATGTATCTCATCATGATTATGACCTTGATTGGCACACTCTTGCTACACCCGAAAAGATCGCTAAACTCAAGAGAGTTGTATTCGAAAGAGCTCCCACAAACAGAAAATGGGCATTCTACCTTCGTCTTTTGATTGTCATTCTTCAACGTCTTGTAATTGGTGTCAACACTAATGCTTACATGAAGACAGACGATCTTATTTCCGTTAATGTTTTGTTCAGTGAAATTATCCAAGTCTGGAAATCCGCTGAAGAGTACAAGCGTAAAATGGCTGTTGAAAAGGAAGCTATGTTCAAAACTCGTGCAAGAAAATATGAGCCTCCTACTGATGAAGAGCTCGAAGAGCAGGATTTGAAGAAGATTTTTGCTGATTTTAACGAGGAGTTTGCTGATTTAGATATTGAAGATGACGGTCAAGCTAAAAAGACCTTTATTCCTACTGATGTCGAAGAAGCCTCTGTTTTGGATGACGAAGATGTCTATCGTATCGGTCATCTCCACAGAGTTCTGTTTGAAACCTACAACCGCGATAGTTGCGTTCGTTCCGATAAGTCCTGGGATCGCGAAACTATCCAGTCTTATGCTGTTGCCAGTCAACTTGCTACTATGGCTAACTCTGCTTTCACCAATGCTACCGATCGTATATGTAATGGTGGACATCTTCGTGTAACTTCCTTAACTATCAACCGTCTCGAATCTGAAAATTCCTTCGCCAAGACCAGTGATAACATTTACGATTTCTACCAAAGCGAAAATGTCGGTGAGGCTAAGCGTATCGAGCCTATCGTCAATCGCTTCAAGGCTCGTATTTTGGAACTCATTGAACAATGGCCTGAACATGCTATTCTTGAACAATTAGTTGTGATTTGTGATCGTATCTTGACTTTCTCTATTCTTTCACCTGTTGCCAAATTCTTGACTGGTGTTGAACTTTTGTTACAAAAGTCCGAAGATTGGGAAGCATATGCTGCTAAGCATGTCTCATTAAAGGATCAACGTGAAGAGTTAATCGCTTTAATTGTCAGTTGGAGACAACTCGAACTTAATTGCTGGCCTAAGCTTTTGGCTGCTCAAGAGCAATACCAACAAGATGCTGCTTTTACCTGGTGGTTCCATCTTTACGATACTGTCAATAACACATCTTTTGAGAGCGATTCTGAGGCCGAAAATACCAAGAATACCCGCGAATTATTGGGTGCTCTTGATCAATTTGTCCAATGTGCCTCGATTATTGAACTCGAACCTCGTCTCAAGATGATTGATAGTTTCTATCGTCAAACCAAGATTCAAGCACAGTTGTCTACTTTTGAAGGCGAGAAATTGAACTATGAAAGAACTGCAACTATTTTGCGCAACGTCTATTTGTACTACTCTCAATTCCAAGAACATGCTAACACCATGCTCGCTCAATTACGTAAGCCTATTGAAAAGGATTTGAAAGACTTTGTGAAAATCGCTACCTGGAAGGATGTCAACATTTATGCTCTTCGTCAAAGTGCTGCCAAAACACATAGACAACTCCATAAATGTATCCGTAAGTATCGTGAAGTTTTGAACAACTCCATGTTGACCATTATTGCAAACTATAATGAGGAGCATGCCATGTATCAATTTGGTGATGATAAGCGTTATGCCAAGGATGTGAACCGTGGTCTTGTTGATCAACTTTCCCAAGCAGATATCTGGACTGGTACTACTGTCATGCCTGAACCTAATACCGAATTCGATTGGTCTTCTGCTCCTGTTGTCAAGCAGCATTTGAGTAACCTTCAAGTTACATTAAACAGAATGCGCGCTTATTGTCGCAAGGATATCTTTATCGCTGATGATGAGACTAAAGAACTTCCTTTGGAAACCTTTATGACTGAAATGATTGAGCAGATCAAGTACTTCCAAAAAGAGACTCCTTCTATCATGACCGAAGAAAACAAGTCTACCGTCAAGAACCAAAAGCTTTTGAAGAAAAAGGCGTTAGTTGACTTTTTGAAAGAACTTCGCCGTATTGGTCTCAAGTCTCGTCCTGGTATTATGAAGGAGGCTAATGCTGATACTGCCATTCTTTTCCGTCAACAAGTTGCCGACTTGGAATCCGTTGTACAAAGCAGAGATCTTCAAAAAGAGAAGTTATCTAGTTACACTTGTGCAACTGCCGATATGGTCGAACAATGGAAGAAAGCTAACGATTACTATTATCGTTGTATTGCTAGAATGACTCATTTGAGAACAATTAGCAGTATCAATGTTAGTAAAGATCTTTCTATGCTTGAGGTTGAACGTTCATTGAGTGCCACTGAACATATGTTCAGTCTTACTGGTAAGGAGCGTACTATTTTGGCTCGTGTCGAAGAGCGTATGCAAATCCTTCAAGGTGGTGCTGTTCAACTTGCATCCTTGTATGACTCTTTCTCTCAAGGAAAGCCTATCGCTAGCGATGCTGAACTTGGCTGTCGCTTGACTAACCACAAGGTGCATATCGACAAACTTGCTTTGTTCATGAATCAAGCTGTGGCTGTCGTTACTCTTCAAGCTGGATCTATCGGTCAACAAACATTGAAGGACTTACAAGACATGGCTCGTGATATCAAGAAGATCCAAAAGACTATTGACTATTGTTATGTTCAACGTTATCTTTATCCTAGATCTGCTACTGGTCTTGAATTTTCTTTATTGACTACTGATGTTGAAGAATTGATCGAGTCTCATTCCGAAAAGATTGAATTGATCCATACCTTATTGATTAGTGCTATGCAAGTATTGCCTCAATCCAGCCATGTATTGTTCCCTATTACACAGTATATCGATAGTATTCGTCGCTTACCTATCAATCAAGTACAAGAAGAAGAAACCGAAAAGGTCACTATTGTTGATCTTCGTGAGAAGATTTATGGTTTGATTGATGTTGCTTTGGTGTCTATCCAAGATCTTAAAAAGGCCAATGCCCCCCTTGAGAAGCCCAAGTCTATCTTCACCGAAGAAGAAGAGGAAGAGGAGACTGAAGATATGGGTCAAGATTATATCCGTCATCAAAACAGTAAACAAGCTAAGCTTGCCAGTGCTCTTCATCTTGAATCTGCCTCCAAGCGATGTGTTGAAGTTTTGACGATTGCCCATAACCTTATGGCTCGTCCTGAATCTGCCGATGTTGTCGACGAGATCTCTCGTTTGTTACAAGAAACTTATCCTTTCCTCCAACAATACATGCTCATTGTCCAACATACTCTCAGTAAGATGTTAATTCATCACAAGACTATGGCTAAGATGACCTATTGTCTTGTTAATTCTTTCAGTATTATCATTACTAAGGGTTTCTGTATGCCTGCTGGTGCCGATGACGGTGAGGAGGGTGATGCCGATGGTACGATGAGTGGTACCGGTATGGGTGAAGGTGAAGGTAACAAGGACGTCAGTGAGGAAATTGAGGATGAAGAACAAGTTCTTGGTACTCAAAACGAAGAGCGTAAGAATGATGAAAAGGAAGATACCAAGGAAGAGAAGAATGGTATGGACATGGAGAACGACTTCGATGGTAATCTTGAAGATGCCGAACAAGATGACAAGGACGAAGACGACTCTGATAGCTCAGACGACGAAGAAGATCCTGATGAGCAAATTGGTGATGTCGATGACATGGATCCTGATGCTGTTGATGATAAGATGTGGGGCGATGAGGCCGAAGAAAACTTGAAGGAAAGTGATAAAACCGTTGAAGATCAAGGCAATCAAGAGCAAGAACAAGAGTCTGAAATTGTTGCTAAGGATGAAAACGATCAACAACCTGATTCCAAGGGCGAAAAGCCTGAAAAATCCGACAAGAATGAAAATCAACAAGAGGCTGATGGTGATGAAGGAGACGGTGATGAGGAGATGGATGATAAGGAGGAAGGTGATGAGGAGAATGAGGCCGAAGGAGAGGGCGAAGATGAGGATGACGTTGAGAACAAGGCTGGTGAGCAGCTCAATGCCGATATTCCTGAAGCCGAAACTTTAGAGCTTCCTGATGATATGAATATGGATGGTGACGACGATAATGAAGATGGAGGAGAAGAAGGTCAAGATATGAATGATCCCATGGATATGGATGAGCAAGCTCCCACTCAAGGTGAAGAACAACTTCCCGAAGAAGATGAGAATGCCGAAGCCTTCCATGATGCTTTAGATGATGTTGAGCAAGGTTTAGACGAAGACGAGGAAATGGCTGATGCCTCCGCTCAAATGGATACCGAAGTAGGTGAAGGTGAAGATGACGAGGAGAAGAATGGCTCCGGTGACGAAGAAAAGGAGGAAAATGAAGAAGTTGCTCCCGAAGTTGGTGATTCTGAACAACAAAAGAAGAATGGTCAAATTGAGGAAGATGAGCAAGATGCTGATGAAGAGAATAAGGCTCAAAACCGTGAGCAGCCTGATAGTGACGCTACCGCCGATAATCAATTTGGTGTCCAAGGTGAATCTGGAAAGCAAAGTAAGAGTTCAGCTGGTAAGAAGGAAGGTGAAGATGATACCGCTGATACGGCTGATGCTGAAGATGAAAAGGCTGATAAGCAAGAACAAAAGGGTAAATCCGAACGTGGTGCCAATCAGTCCAACGAAGAAGAAGCAGAGGATGCCGAGAAAGAAGAACAAGCCGAAGATGGTGCTGAGGAACAAGATGCCAGTCAAGCTCAAGCTAATCCTCAAAGAAGTTTGGGTGACGCATTAGAGAAATGGCGTAGAAGACTTGCCGATCTTGATGACGAGCCTGAAAATGAAGAAGAAGAGGCCGATTCAGAGAAAGAAAAGAAGACTGATAATCCTGATAACGAAGAAGCCAAGGTCAATGAAGATGATTCATTCGAGTATGTCAAAAATGATGACGAGGCTCACGATATGCAAACCATGGGTAATGCTCAACCGGATCAAATCCAAGATCTAAAGATGGGTGGCATGGATGAAGAAAAAGAAGATTCCAAGGAAACCTCTGGTGAAATGGAGGCCGATGAACAAATGGATGATGTTGATACTATGCCTTTAGCTCGTGATACACTTGACATGTCCGGTGCTGGTGATAACCAAGGTGCTATTCTCAGTAAGAAGCTTCCTGAACAACAAATGATGGAGGAGAATGATATCTTGACCATGGATGAATCTGTTTTATCTCGTGAACCCCTTGAACAAGAAGATATTGAGCGTATGAGAGATGAGCTTGAAACCCAGGTGTCCGACTGGCGTGAAGAAGGCCGTGATATCAACAAGGCTCGTGAACTCTGGCAAGGTTATGAAAATTTAACACACGATCTCGCTATGGGACTCTGTGAACAACTCCGTTTGATTCTTGAACCCACTCTTGCCACCAAGCTTAAGGGTGATTATCGTACTGGTAAACGTCTTAACATGAAGAAGATCATTCCTTATATTGCAAGTCAGTTTAAGAAGGATAAAATTTGGTTACGTCGTACCAAGCCTAGTAAACGTCAATACCAGGTCATGATCTCAGTCGATGATTCCAAGTCCATGTCTGAATCGCATTCCGTCCAACTTGCGTATGAAGCATTGTCTCTTATTTCTAAGGCATTATCCCAACTTGAGGTTGGTAATATCTCGATTACATCTTTCGGTGAGCGTGTCCGTTTGTTACATCCTTTCGATCAGCCTTTCACTGCTGAATCCGGTGCAAACGTTATCCAACAATTTACTTTTGCTCAACAAAAGACTTATGTCAAGAACTTGATTGAAACCTCTCTCGGCTTATTTGAAGGCGCTAAACACACTTCTGGTCCCGGTAACGCTGAGCTCTGGCAACTCCAATTGATTATTTCTGATGGTATTTGTGAAGATCATAATACACTCCGTGCACTTGTCCGAAACGCACTGGATCAACAAATTATGATGATCTTTATCGTCGTCGATAACAAGCCTGAAAAAGATTCCATCTTGAACATGACAAATGTCAAGTATACAGTCAAGGATGGTAAATATGGTATCCAAATGAACCCATACCTTGAAACATTCCCCTTCCAATATTTTATGGTCTTGCGTGATATCAATGCTCTTCCAGAGGTCTTATCCGATGCTTTAAGACAGTATTTCAGCTTTGTGTCCGCTTAGTTGTTTAGAATATTAGTTTATAGTCTATTTTTTATTTTGTGTTATATTTTTTTTGTATTATTTGGTTATTTTGAATTAAAAGGGTTTTTATGTTGAAAATTTGTATTGTTTCTTGTCTTGTTGGTCTGTCTTACTTATATTTCAGCTTTCCCTCTTCCGGCTTTTATAAAGTCTTTTATATATATAAGGTGAATGCTATACTCTATTGGGCATAGCAAATGTCTTGTGCTAATTGCAGCTGGAACATTTATTGTTATCGGTAAACAAGTAACTATAGCTTTTTACTTCTAAGAATAAATAAATAAAAAACTCCTTCATGACTTATAGGTGGATATCAAGCTTTTTATTTTAAATTACAAGGACCAAAGTATATCATAGTTTTATATTTACAATAGGAAGAAAATCCTATATTAATTTACAGTTATGTTTATCTGGACTGCAATCCATTAAATTCATATTTCATATGGCATCAACTTGATTCATAGAACACACAAATCCGAATTGTAATCCGGTAGACGCTCGTTATTATATTGCGGTAAACATTCTTCATATTCCAAACAATCAAGAAACTTTGGAGTAGGTAATGTGTTATCACTTGTCTGCTGGTTGTTAAATATGCTATCATAGGTCGAGTAGGCGTTAATTTTTTCAAAGGATCGAATTCCATATCCAAGTGTACCGAGACAAATCGTTATGTCTGGTAGATCCCACGTTTGTGACCATATCTTGCTCTTTCTTTTGATGCTGATTTTTAGCTGATACGTAATGGAAAACACTGTGCCATAAGTGAAGGTAGGTACGCTGTCTAAAGGAATATTTAATGATGTATCCAAAACAATTTCATTGGACAAGGATTCTCTTTTGTCGTTGCTTTGAGTGGACGTCAAATAGATGACTTTTTGACCGATTATATTGGTTAGGTATCGCTCTCCTGTATCCGTGGGTGTAGTTTTTTTCCAGGTCTGAATTTGGTGTAATTTAACATTCAGGCAATCAATTGATTTTCTCGGAATATTTCTGATTTTAACCGATATAGGCATCTCGTCACCAGGTACGTAATCCAAAGAAGTCAGTCGCACAGTTGCTGAGGAGCTTGCTGTTTCTGGACTTTCCTCACTTGATACATGTTGGGGCAATAAAAAGCTAGAAGGGCGTTCCGAAGTTGTAATTTGAATAGGCTCTTTCGATATGCTGGTTTCTAACATGGGCATGAATATGATCTCCTTCCAACTTGTGAGGATAGGTGTTTTTTCCCCTTCCAATTGAGAATCCAAGTGAACAGAAAGTTTGTAATTCGAATTGTACGACAACCCATATTTGACGGAAGCAGTACTGTACGACGGTGGAAATTGCACCATGGGTAGTTGAATAATAAAAGGGATTGTGATGTCTTGATTGGCTGTAAGGATTGACAATGATTGTACATCCTTTCTTTTCCAAAGTGTTCTTTGACTTCCAAACAATTGATTATGATATGCGGGATGAATACTTCCCGAGCAAAGGCTTTGTTCTGATGCATGGAACACAATTCGTAATTTATCCGCGATTATTAATTGTGCTTCTGTAATATGAATTTTGACAAAGCCTAAGTTCAATTAATTAAATTGGATGTTGCATTTTAGCTGTGATATTGCTTTTTATATATATGTATGTACCTTGAAACACGGATCCAGGGCCATACACTGTTTTATTTTGGATAGACCAACCAAAATCAGGTAAAAGATGAATTTCTAATGACATTTTTTTTTATATAGGCACTATTTTTGAATATAGAAATGATAATTAAAATTATGAGTGACGTTTATATACTTTTTTTTATTCGTAATTCGATATTTTTGTTCTCGGCGGAATATCCCAAGGATCGGCGGAAGAGTGGCCATACAGACAACCTAAAAAAAGGTTGGCATACCCAAAGCTTCAGCTGACCATTTCAAAATCCTTTTTCAGAATATACTCGAGTTGAATATCCTTAATTTTTTTTTTTTTTCATCTTTACCGCAGTACGTTAAAAATAAAGGCCCTGATCCAAATATTTATTCTGTAATCCCGGTAAAACCGTTTACAAAATATACCTGAGTGTGACAGAGCACAAAATCAAAAAAAAAAAAGATCGATGCCAAATCTGACTTGCTTGGCAGATCTTTCCTTAGCTGTGGTACAAACATAAACCACCCATTTTTTTTTTTGTACGTACTTGTCTTTACCAAGGTGCCAAGTATTAATTAGTTGTTGTCTTGAATGTGACGTTGCTTTTATTTTGTATATGATCTTGTCATACATATCCTGATCTATACTCAGGCTAACATGATCTTCATACATACGGTACCGCACATAAACACAGGATGTACATAAATATTTTTGCATAGGCGTAAATTCTTTATATTTTTATTAAGGTATATGGGCATAACATATGGGATATAGTATAATACTACAAGTATTTAAAATTACAATGGGCTTTTTTTTAAAAGAAATAAATGTACAAAAGTGAGGGAGCAATCATGTATCAACATCATTAGTTACTACTGCACTGCGTAGGTCCTTCATAACACGGTAATTTAATCGATTCATAGAGCGGTAAAGCATCTTCATATTCAATACTATCCATAAAAATTGGAGACGGCATAGGAGACTCAACAGAGGAATCGTCATTCCAGTGTGTGTAACTTTCCAACGCATCGGAAGATCGTATGCCATAGCCCAAAGTACCTACAACCACCTGGATCTTGATAACTTTGAGCGCCTGTTTCCATATACTTGAAAGTGACCCCTTATGCTCCAATCGAATATGCAATGTATACGATACCGACACTAAATTACCAACAAACGATGGTGTGAGATCGGCCGGCAGTAATAATTCGATATCAGTTGTGGAAGGAGTGTTCTTGGATGTCATTGCCAGAGCCTGTGTTTGGGAACAAACGGTTTTCACCTGATCTGGCACATCATGAAACGCAAGAATAGTTGTCAGTTGTTTTAATTCTGTTACTACTGTCATATCCTTATATTTTTTCTCTGGTGTCGACATGTTAATTTTTATGTTGGCCTTCAAGTAGTCACCTGGCACAAAGTTTAGAGTATATAACTTGATTGCAGCAGCCAATTCCTTGTTGATCGTTGTGTTCAATAGCATGGAAGATTTTAGTAAGCTGGTTTCTATAAATGGCATATAGACAACGGGTATCTCGATCTTATCTGGCAGATGCATGTCAACCGCAGTAGCTACCAGTTTGTACTCACATTGGTAGTAAAATTGTTTCACAGAAGGAGGGAATTGTACCATCGGTAATTGAAGTGTGAAGGGAAACGTGTAGGTGGATTTTGCAGATGCAGTACTATCGCATTGCAATATTTTCGCGACTGAGAAGATAGGTTTACGTGTAGAACGAACTATACCCGGTGTGATTGTGTAAGGTAAAATAGTCTCTACGCATGAAAAGGCGAGTTTGATCTTGGTAATGCGGCTGTGGGAAGGCATATTTTTAACAGTAACAAAACCTAAATTTCGATAGAATGGTAAGATACACGAATTAAGACTAGGTGATAGTCTTCAAGCTTTACCCTGAAAAACAGATCCAGGACCATAAACATGTTGTCCATTGATAGACCATCCAAATTCAGGTAAAATAGTCAGATGCATTGCCATTTTTTTTTATGTTTATAAAATGATGAAAAGAAAACTTTAAAAAAAAAGTGGTTATATATAATATTTTTCCAATTTGGGATTTCAACCTTGTGAAAAAAAAATGTCTTTACCTGGTATAGTTTTGTAAAATGCAAAGATTTACCAAGTCGACAAGACATATTGGCAACCTTATTTTTTCACTGCCAAGTATTTTTGCCCTATTATGTCTGTACTCTACAATCGACCAAAATAGGGACGGTCTTTCTTTGCCCTTGTTCAGAAAAATAATTGCCAGATATCAAGTGGGTTTTTGTTTTTTATTTATCATCAAGACGAATATTGACAGTGTATAACGATGAGGAAAAGCAACAGTAAAACTGTCGTGACATTTAATGCTGGCTCATGATTAAAATACTAGCTCGTACGTTCTATTTTCTATTAACCCTAAAACATCTTACTGATGTCACTATTTTTACCCATTGTTCCCTTTTTCACGGCGCAGCATGATGTTTGTATTTTCACACTTTACCGCAGTATTTTTTTTTTTTTTTCAAAAAGATTATGTGTCACCTTCATTACTTTTTTTCATTTCGTGCCTGAATCCATTAAACCTCCGAATCAACAAAGATTGAAAGAGAATTGTAGTGTAATTGTGACAATAAGGATCATCCCATGAATATACCATTTTTTTTTTACCTGGAATTCATTCTTTACATAAACAAGGTCGTACAAGATTGTATTTTGCAGATCTTGTTTGAGTTACACACAATATAAACAAAGGATAAATTTTTTCCGTTGCACGCACGCAAACAGTTTTTACCTTAAACTGATCAATAGAAACTTTATGGAGTTTTTATTTTTATTTCTATCAAATAACTAATACCTTTACAAGTAGCATTCATTACTTAATAAAATAGTGAGCTCTTATATTATAAAACATATCGTTCGTATTTGTACTTGTCATGAACACATCAGATCATTATTTTCATAAAAAAAAAAGAAAGAAAGAAAGAGAGAAGAACACAATGGCAACAAAATGATGATACGACGCGAGTGTTCACTGTGATGCTCTCCTTGCGACATACACTTCTTCTTATAACCCCAAGTTTCTTCTTTAAAAAAAAATCCTGTGATGTAAATCCCAACATTCTGAAAAAAAAAAAAAGTTCATGGTAGGACAAAACGCGAAAATATACACGTAAGCAAAGGCCCCCCGTCAAATCCATGCCAAGAGAATTTTCTATTGGCAAAGTTTTTTAAAGGGTCTTTCTACAAGAAGCCAAGAGGCCAAGAGAGACTTTATGACATCCACAGTATATCTTTTGATAATTACTATAAAACACCACTAACGTGCTTAATAAAGAAAATGCATCTACTATAAATTTACAGATTGCGTTTTTTTTTGTTGTTGTTTATGTTTATGACAATGCATTGTAGTTCACATTAAACTTTCTGCTATACGTCTTATCATTGTTTCAGGAAAAGCATAAACAAATCATGGCAACCGATAATATCAGGGGGGGAAAGGAGTTTCTCGTGGCCATGGCATCTTACATGGGGTAGGGGGAGAGAGTACCGTAACCCGGCGGAAATGGGATGAAATTTTTTTATTTGATGTTACACTACGGCGCATAATTCCAGTCAGGCCTTTTTTTTTTTCTTCTGGAACAAAGGCTTTTTTTTTTTTTGTTATTTTTTACCACCGACACATCGGGCGTGTTACAAGGAAAACTTAAACTTTATTCTTAAATGTCTAGATGAAAAAAATGTCGTCATAGTCTTTACAGAAAATAAGGGGAGCTTTCATCATCATGATATTAACTTTTATTAGCATGTTCCTGGAAAAAAAGTCAAACTAGATTGTACAAGGAAAATCATTTTTATAACAACAACATCAGGTGTGTCGATCATTAAAAGAAGAGCGGGAAAGCCTTAATTTTTTTTCTTTTTACACTTATTTGGGTAAAAGAGAGTCATTTTTTAATATTGTGTCATGATACATCATTTGTGATCCCATTATATTTTTCGGCGACTATTCTTTTTTTAAAAAAAAATTAAATAATGCTGAGCAACACAGGTTACTCACACGCGGTAGCTCATGGACTATGATAGGGGGATCTAAACAAACAAACAAAAAGATCTAATTTTAATAGGGAAATATCTAAATTTATTTATTTACAATAGAATAATAGGGAATGAGGGTATAATGTAATAGAGAGAGGGAATTTTGCTGCTCTTATAATAAAATGGTAGCATGTTCATAAGTGGGTAATTTACTATCTTCATAAAGCGGTAAAGCATCTTCATATTCAATATTTTTCATAAATTTTGGTGTGGGAGTGGCAGTAATCATGGTAGTGGTGGTGGTGGGAGTTTCAGCTTCAAATTCAGTATAGAGTTTGAGTTCATTGGAAGTACGAATACCATAACCTAAAGTACCAATCGTAATATGAATATCCTCCCAATTTACTGACAAGGACCAGATACCACCCAGTGGACCCTTTTGATCGACAGACACCTGTAACTTATAAGACACCTTGACGAGCTTTCCATAATCAAAAGTGGGTGTGATATCGGCAGGAATCTTGATCTCAAAGTCAGCATCAGAAACACCTTTCACTAACAGTAAATTTGACGTAGTGGAGGCAACAGTTTTGGTTTGGTCTGGGATTTCATTGGATCTTTCAATAAAGGACATGGTTTGAACTAATTCAAGTCGCACAGTGACATACTCCATTCCGCCGACAGAGGAGGACTTTTTCTTTTTGCTGCTTTCCACGTGGAGGGAGATGGGTATGTGATCACCCGGTACAAATTCTTGTGCTCCCATTCGAACATAGCCTGACAAGTCGCCCTTTTGAGCATGCATCTTGAGTGGCATCTTTAATAGACTGGTCTCGACAAAAGGCATACAAGTGACAGGCATCACACTTTTAATGGTGGGTGTATCGAGTGTAGGTGTATCCACAATAGCAATCAATTGAAATAGAGATTGATATTTACGATGACTGATAGAGGGAGGAAACTGGATCATTGGCATTTGAATGGTGAAGGGAAAGCTGTAATCAACATCTGGATCCAAATGATCGAGCTCTTTTGAGTCCCAGAGAGTATTCTGGATACTGAATAAAGTCTTTTTGGAGAATCTCGAGATATTTAAAGCAAATTCAAGTGCAGGAATTGCTTCTGTGGCATAGAATGCAAGACGCACTCTTTCGACAGGAAGACGTGTATGCATGTTTAATTTAACAAAACCTTGAAAGACAGAGCCAGGACCATAGATGGGTTGGCCATGGATAGACCAACCGAATTCAGGAAGTAACTCAATAGTTAAAGAACAATCAGAGGAGTTCATTTTTTTAAGTAAGATATATTTGTTTATATAGAATGAATAAAGAAAAGAAAGAGGGATCGACAAAAAATAGACTAGTATTTATAGATTTTTTTTTTTTGGCACGTTGAGTGGAGGAACCGCAGCATACGGTACAGAATTAAAAAAAAAAAAATGCCCAGCTTTGTACAACCACGTCATTTTCATGTACTTTACTGAATGTATTTATGAAGGAACTTGCGATGAAAATCAGAACGCAACATATCATTGACAAATCTCTTTTTAGGTTTATCGTCTAAACCTCTTGCTTGATTTTTGAAAATAACATCATCATCCCAACTAAAAGCAAAAAATAATGTCAGTGTACAAAACACAGGTATTGCCAAGAGAAAAAAAAGTTCTTACCGTCTTTTCACACTAAAGTCACGTTTTTCCTGTCCGATATTTAAGAGAGGATTACCTTCCATTGCCTCTTGCTCTTTTTCGGTCTGCTCCTCTTCCTTGATTTTAATCTCTTGACGTTCTTTTTCTTCAGCACGTTCCTGACGAATACGCTTTAGTGTTGCTAATAATTCTGCTGCATTGTCATCGTCATCGGAATCATCATCGTCGTCTGAATCATCATTGTCACTTTTTAGTTCAATGTTAGCAGAGATCCTTGCTGTATATGTATATATATACATCTTTTACCTGCTACTTGCATCCCCATCACTGTCTTGATCACTATCGTCTTTATCTAGCTTGGCTAACCTCTCTGCTTCAGCCATCAATTGTTGCTTTTCATGATTCGGTTCTTCGTCTTGTCGGATCAACCTTGAAGAAGACGGTCCTCCTTCCTTCTCTTCATAGTATTCCTGTTCCGCTCTTTTTAACTCGGCTAATAACTCTTCGCGATTACCGATTTCATCCACAGTGCCTTGTCCAGGTTGTCTGAACTTGAGCTTCGTATGCGAGGCAATGTCTCGAGCACTGTACTGGAAACTAGGTGCTTTGCTATCATTACCTCGTGCGGGATCAAATGTGGGACGAGCTGCCGTTGTCTATTATTATATACCCTTTTTATTTTAAAAACTAAGGACTTGTTTATATCCAATCATGGCACTTACCATGGTGTGATGTTTAAAAGTGTGGAATAAAAAAAAAAAAAAAAAAAAAAGGGAAAGCAAGAACAAAAAAAAAAAAAAAACGCGGAGCTGTGACATCACAATTAAGCGACTAGATACACCACTAGAGCTACTTGCACTTGTTGTGCGGTTGGGATTTCCAGCAATAATAATAAAGGAGAGAGCCCACTCCAACATAAAGTAATTTGATCTTGGGGGTATTCCTCTATGACACAGTTCAAGTAGCTTATAGTACCACACTTATTCACTAAACTATATGAATGTACTTTTAAAACAATTTGATACATTGGCAGACACAAGCCGTTTTGTTTTTCGCTTTACTTAGTGAGGACAGCTAATGTTTCCTTAGAAACAGCCAAAGTGCACGTAGTCACAGCGTAAGATCTGTGATTCGGCTATCCCTAAGAGACCCTTTTTTTTTTTTTTTTTGAAGGCATTTATTATACTGCGGGTGATTATATAATACTGCGGCGCTTTCTCGGAGAAAAAGGGAGGGACACGTTTTTTTTCTTCTTTGTGTTTAATTCTATGTAACTCAATCTTTCATTCAATAAATCACGAGTGAGACAATTCTATCGTCCGCCGAATTTTTTTTTTTTTTCAAGTAGCACGGATCGACGTCAAAAGTACGAGGGAGGGAACTTTCCATTTGATTTAGACACACTGTGGCATTGCACATGCTGTGTCCCCTCATGCTATTGGGGGGAGAGATGTAACGTGGAAGCTCTTATTAGCTTTCAAGCACACACACACACACACACAGAGAGAGAGAGAGAGAGAGTCCGGACCGGAAGAAGCGTGTGTTGTGATGTTATGAAGGAGGCGGGTATCCAGTTACGCAAATTCCTCAATTGCTAGCCTACTAGACTTGACGCACGATAAAAAGAAGCGTGGACACGTTCCAGCTGGTCACGGTCGTCGTGTGTGGGTTAGCATATAGAAAGCATCCAGGTGGTGGTGGTCTTGCTGGTGGACAACATTATCACCATATGAACATGGACAAGTACCATCCTGGATACTTTGGTAAGGTGGGTTATGCGTCAATTCCACTTGAAGGACAATATCCACTGGCGTCCTATTTGTTCATCTTGACACGATCTGGACTCTTGCCTCTGACGGTGTTCGTGAACAGTACAGGAACACGGAGAAGGTAAATTATCATTGATACACTCCCAAAAGGTGATGCATCATCCTATTTTAACAAAGGGATGGGGGATTAGAGGATTTTTTCTAATTAAGCATCATAAAAACAATAAGGCTATGGTAAGGTTGTTGGCAAAAGGGTACGATTTCTCAACCCGTCATTGTTCGTGCTCGTTTCGTTTCCCGCTTTAGCTGAAGGTTGCTGGTGGTTATTGTTTGAGCTTAATGCTTAAATTTTTTTTTTTTTTTGATAAAGTAAAATAAAAGAAGTCAATTGTATACATGGTTTTTTTTTGTTGTTTTTTTTATATAGAAATGCAAAAATAGTAAAAATTAAAAAAAAAAAAAAAAAACGAGTGCCGTTTTTTGGGGGATCAATTTGAATTTAAAAAAAATAATATTTTAAAAAAAGTGTGTGTAGTTTTGGTTTTGAAGTGTGTGCGTGAAAGTATTTAATAGCATATATCAATAAAAAAAAAAAAAAAAACTGTAATTTCTTTTTTTTTTCTTTACTTGGAAGAAGTATACTTGGTGACAGCCTTGGTACCTTCAGAGACGGCATGCTTGGCGAGTTCTCCAGGAAGAATAAGACGAACAGCGGTTTGAATTTCACGAGAAGAAATGGTGGAACGCTTGTTGTAGGCAGCTAACTTGGAAGCTTCAGAGGCAATACGTTCAAAGATATCGTTGACGAAAGAGTTCAAGATAGACATGGCCTTGTTGGAGATACCAGTATCGGGATGAACTTGCTTCAAGACCTTGTAGATATAAGAAGAATAGGTCTCACGACGAGTGACCTTTCTCTTCTTACCATCAGCCTTGACCTTGGTGGTCTTGGCAGGGGCTTTGGCAGCAGCAGCAGCAACGGATTCTTTAGGAGCCATTTTTTTTAATTTAGAATTTGAACAAGAAAAAGGGGACTTCTAGTGGGGGGCCCAGATTTCTGCTGGGTTTTATATAAGTTTTTTTTTTTTTTTTTTTTTTTTTTATTTTATTTTCCCCCCATTATTAATTTTTTTTTTTTTTTTTTTTTGTCAGTTCAAAAAAAAAAATTATGTTCATTTTGGGGCTTTTTGAGATAATCAATCGCGAAAACCAACACGAAACAACACGTGGATACAACCTTCTCTTTCAATCCCTACCATAAAAAAAAGTAACGATTTTTTTTTTTTTTTTTTTTTTTTTTTTTTTTACACCTTAGAGTCAAAAAAAAAAAAAGTAAAAAAAAAAAAAAAAAAAAAAAAAAAATGCGTGACGTTGATTTGCCAAAAACTTTTTTTTTTTTTTTTTTAAATCGTATATAAATTAATTTCTTTCTTGTTTTTTTTCGAGTTTTTCTGCTTGATTCCCTTTTTTTTTAATAAAACAAATTTCTTTTTATATCAAAAATGTCTGGTGGTAAATCTGGTGGAAAGTCTGCTTCTGGCTCCAAGTCTCAAACTCGTTCAGCTAAGGCTGGTCTCCAATTCCCCGTTGGTCGTATCCATCGTCTCTTGCGTCGTGGAAACTATGCCCAACGTGTTGGTGCTGGTGCTCCCGTCTACCTTGCTGCTGTTCTCGAATACCTCGCTGCTGAAATTCTCGAATTAGCCGGTAACGCTGCTCGTGATAACAAGAAGTCTCGTATTATCCCCCGTCATCTTCAATTAGCTATCCGTAACGATGAGGAATTAAACAAGTTGCTCGGTCACGTCACTATCGCTCAAGGTGGTGTCCTCCCCAACATTCACGCCTCTTTGTTGCCCACCAAGTCCAAGAAGGCCGGTGCTTCTCAAGAACTTTAAAATGTTATATATCACTCTTCTCTCTTCCGACACTCAACCCCATTCACCAACTTATGCGCACATAAAAAATCACATACGCTTTTTTTTCGTACAGTCAACAACAACATATTGATTCCTTCTTTTTTTTTCTTTTTTTTTTTTTTTTTAATTAAAATTGTCGCTTCACTCTAAAAAAGAATCAGGTCCCATTTTTATTTTCCTCACTTGTATTTTGTGTGAATGATGTGAGGATTGGAATAGTAAGAACTATGGATGTATGCTTATTCTAGTAGTGGGTAACTGTAGATGTATGCTTATTCTAGTAACGGGTATCCATAGATATATGTGTTGTAAGGGTAACGGGTATCCATAGATTTATATGTTGTAAGGGTAACGGGTATCCATAGATTTATATGTTGTAAGGGTAACGGGTATCCATAGATTTATATGTTGTAAGGGTAACGGGTATCCATAGATTTATATGTTGTAAGGGTAACAGGTAGTTATGGATGCAGATACTAGAGATAGACATGGAATGAAGAGATGCACGCACGCATACGAACATACTTAATAATAAACCAGAAAACATTGATTAGAGCGTATTGAGAAAAATAAGAGAGAGATGCTTTATTTTTTGAATAGAAGTAATGATGTTTTGGGGATATTTTTTTTTTGATTATAATAATAAAAAAAAAAAAGGGGGAGGAAGAAAAAAAGAGATGAAATTTATCCACCGAAACCGTAAAGAGTACGACCTTGTCTCTTGAGAGCATAAACGACATCCAAAGAGGTGACAGTCTTTCTCTTGGCATGTTCAGTATAAGTGACGGCATCACGAATGACATTTTCAAGGAAGACCTTGAGGACACCACGAGTTTCTTCGTAGATCAAACCAGAGATACGCTTGACACCACCACGACGAGCGAGACGACGAATAGCAGGCTTAGTAATACCTTGAATGTTGTCACGAAGAATCTTTCTGTGACGCTTAGCTCCTCCCTTTCCGAGTCCTTTACCACCTTTTCCACGACCAGTCATATTTAAATTATGTTAATTGAACAAGAAGAAGAAGAGAGAAAAAAAAAAAAAAAAAAAAAGTAAACCCCAGCTTACTCTTGCCCCCCTTTTTATACATTTTGACAAAAGTCACAATGAAAAATGTTGATTTTTTTTTTTTTTTTTTTTTTTGGATCGCCGTATATTTTTTTTTTTTTTTTTTTTTTTTGATGAAAAAAAAAAAAACGCGCGACGCTACCAAAAAAAAGATATATCTTTTTTTTCAATTTTTGTAGTTTTATTCAAAAAAAAAAAAAGAAGACTGATTGACCTGTAGCCCAAACAATGTAGCATTTTTTTTTTTTTTTTTTTTTTTACAACAGTTGTCTTCTCTTTTCAGTTGCATCCTATTTATTCACCATACATATTCACCTGTGTAAAAAAAAAAAAAGAAAAAGAATGATAAAGTACAAATAAAAACGTTAATTACATGACGATATTTTTTTTTTTATCATGAAAAAAAAAAAAAAAGCAAAATTAAAAGTCAGTCGATACATATAAATAGAGGAGGATTCCTCACGGCCCTAAAATAAGATTTTTTTTTTTCCTTTTTCTTTTTTTGAATCCTTATAAAAAAAATATTTATTAAATATGGCTCGTACTAAGCAAACAGCTCGTAAGTCTACCGGTGGTAAAGCTCCCCGTAAGCAATTGGCCACTAAGGCTGCCCGTAAATCCGCCCCTTCCACTGGTGGTGTCAAGAAGCCTCATCGTTACAGACCCGGTACCGTTGCTCTCCGTGAGATTCGTCGTTACCAAAAGTCTACTGAGCTTTTGATCCGTAAGCTCCCCTTCCAACGTCTCGTCCGTGAAATTGCTCAAGATTTCAAGACCGATTTACGTTTCCAATCTTCTGCTATTGGTGCCCTCCAAGAAGCCTCTGAAGCCTACCTTGTCTCTCTCTTTGAAGATACTAACTTGGCTGCTATCCATGCCAAGCGTGTCACTATCCAACCCAAGGATATTCAATTGGCCCGTCGTCTCCGTGGTGAACGCTCTTAAATACTTTTTTTTTTTTTAAAAAAAAAAAAATTATAAATACCATTTCTTTTTTTTTTCATAAATCCATAAAAAAAAAATCTTTCGGTGAAAAAAAAAATTATCACATTTTGTTATAGTCTTGGTGTTTTTTTTTTTTATTTCATTCTCAGTGTATTTGAAAATAAAATATATATATATACAAAAAGAAACAGTCCTTTTTTTTTTATATTATTATTTCATTACATGTCAAGTTACAGTATGTGTAACCCCGGGTAAATTTAGATCGTCCCTTCTCAAAAAGAAAACCTTAAATAGATTGCATATTTCCTTTTTTAAAATTAAAAAATGTCATTTCTCGTCACTGTAAAAAAAAAAATTATATATATATTTTTTTTTTCTGATTTATTTATTTACAAATTATTTTAATAGAAGAAAAAAAAAAAAAAATTAATCTCAATGCTGTCATTAATTTTTTCTTCTTTTTTTTTTAAAAAAGAGAACAATCAAGAAAAAAAAAAAAAAAAAATAGGGATATCAAATACAGAATCAAAAAAAAACATGATATTTTTTTTAAAAAAAAAGAGTATATTTTTCTTTTGTGTGTGCGTGTGTGTGGGTGAAAAAGTGATTTTGAGTGAATAGCTTTTTTTTTTTTTTTTTTTTTGGAGCAAATTTAAAGTTCTTGAGAAGCACCGGCCTTCTTGGACTTGGTAGGTAAAAGAGAGGCATGGATGTTGGGGAGGACACCACCTTGAGCGATAGTGACGTGACCAAGCAACTTGTTTAATTCTTCATCGTTACGGATAGCTAATTGAAGATGACGGGGGATGATACGAGACTTCTTGTTATCACGAGCAGCGTTACCGGCTAATTCGAGAATTTCAGCAGCGAGGTATTCGAGGACAGCAGCGAGGTAGACGGGAGCACCAGCACCAACACGTTGGGCATAGTTTCCACGACGCAAGAGACGATGGATACGACCAACGGGGAATTGGAGACCAGCCTTAGCTGAACGAGTTTGAGACTTGGAGCCAGAAGCAGACTTTCCACCAGATTTACCACCAGACATGTTTGATATAAAAAGAAAAGTTTTTTTGAAGGGAGTAAAAAAAAAAAAAAAGGGAAAAAAAAAAATCCAAAAAGGACGTCCCAATGCAAGCGTATTTATATAATTCTCATTATTTTAAACCCCGTCTTTTTTTTTTCTTTTTTTTTTTTTTTTTTTGAAAATATAAAAAAAGTACCTGTATGAACAGCTATTTTTAAAAAAAAAAAAATAAAGGGATTTTTTTTTACATGGTTAAATTGATAAAAGAGGTTTAATTCCGAGATAACTCGCGTTTGTTTCGTGATTTCACGACATTTTTATAATTGATATGAGAAAAAAAAAAAAAAGATGACACATGTGTAAAAAAAAAAAAAAAAAAAAAAAAGACGAAAAAGAAAAAAAAAAAAAAAAGAGAGTCACATAAATTAGAATTATATAAAAATGAACAAAATTTCTTGCCATTTCCAGTTTTTTCTTTTTTTTTTTTTTTTTTTTTTTTCTTTTCTTTCTTGAAAGTATAATATTATTTTAAAAAATGGCTGCTGATCTCCCCACCAAAGAACACAAGAAGACTGGACCCAAGGAAGGAAAGAAGAGAAAGGTCACTCGTCGTGAGACTTATTCTTCTTATATCTACAAGGTCTTGAAGCAAGTTCATCCCGATACTGGTATCTCCAACAAGGCCATGTCTATCTTGAACTCTTTCGTCAACGATATCTTTGAACGTATCGCCTCTGAAGCTTCCAAGTTAGCTGCCTACAACAAGCGTTCCACCATTTCTTCTCGTGAAATTCAAACCGCTGTTCGTCTTATTCTTCCTGGAGAACTCGCCAAGCATGCCGTTTCTGAAGGTACCAAGGCTGTCACCAAGTATACTTCTTCCAAGTAAATATCATTTCTCTCTCTTTTTCTTATATATACAAATATAAAAAAAAAAAAATTCCTTCATTTTACAAAAAAAAAAAAAAAAAACGCGAGTGTATATATGTGTGTGTGTGTGTGTTTATTATTTTAAAGTGGGAAGAGAAAAGATATCCGACGTGTCTTTTATACTTGTGAAATCTCCCATTTCTGCATAGAATGCATCAAGATCATCATCCAATGTTTCCTTCTTCTTTTCCTTCACCTCCTTCTTTTGCTCTACCACCACCATCGTCTCCTTTTCTTTTTTTAGTGCAGGTGAGTATTCGGATGGAAAGGCACTTTTATCCCAATAAGCAACACGTCCATCTACAACAGGAATGGACCATTCAGATTGTCCGTACACGGGTATAAAACTTTTTGGATTCGTAAAAGAAACCAACACGCGTCGTCCATCCACTTGTAATAATTCTCGTGCATATTCCAACGCCATCGATGCGTACTTTTATATATAAATGTCAGTTTTCTTGTGTAAGCACACACAAAATGATTGTACACTACCTTAATCTCACTAAACTCGATAAAGGCAAATTCACATGACATGCGGGTCATCTTGTCTCGAATCAATAATGTACGCACAACACCTTCCAAGGAAGACACGGCATTATAAATACTTTCTTCCGTTGAGAAATGGTCCAGTTGACGTATCAGTAACATGTTACTAGGCACAGTTGATACGTCTCTTGTACCATCATTGATCGAAACGGATTCTGTCTCATTGGTACGAATTTCCTTGGATGAAGCTATCTATTTCTGTTAGCTTCTTTTTTCTTTTTATTTAGACTTGACAGTAATTACCACTTACAAATGTACGAGTGCTTGCATTCTGTACAAGCACGACGAGAAATGACATTAAAGTTACCGCACTATTTGGAGTGAAGGTCCCCTAATGTCAGTCTTTTTTTTAATTGATCGTTAAAAAGCTTTTTTTTTTACCTTGAAGCAGCGCCATTCTTCCTTTTCTTCCTCTTGCTTATTCTTTTTACAATAGTCGACACGGACACGATATGAGTCCATGGAAAAGGTACGGTGACGTTCAACAAATTGAATGGCATGACCTACACTGGTGAAACGTACAAAGGCGAATTTACGAGAGTCACCTGTCTCACGGTCCTTGATGAGCGATACATCGTCGATACTGGCTTCCATTCGCTTCAACTTGTCTTCTATCTATCCAATGGGTGAATAAAGGAGCCTTTTTAGAAAGATAAAATAGCTTACATGGACTTCTCTCGCATTGTCAGGTAGGTTGCGCAAGACAACATTAATATTGGGTTCGATTTCATCCAGTCTTTTTCTCTAGAGATGCATTAGCTTTTTTTTTGGGTGTTTTTTTTCATCTAAAAGCCATCAGTGTGCACGGAATTGGGTTTTTTTTCTTACTGGCTCTTCTCGAGAGCGAGAATAAGGACTACGGGAACGTCTTCGGTATGAATGTCGACTCGACATGATGTTATTAAAATATTTATCCGAAAAAAAAAAAAGAAAGGAAGAAAAATTTCTTTTTTTTTCTTTTTGGGTATAAAATGGGGGGTGACTCCCCCCCCTTCCCCAAAATAATTTCTTTTTTTTCTTTCTTTCTTTCTTTCTTCTTTCTCTTTATTGTTGCAGTAGAGTCATGTCACAAGCACTACTTGAGTTTGCAGAACCCTTTCTCTCCAAGGTAGAAGCCATGGTACATGCGATTGCAGCTGATGTTCCTGTCGAAACAGACTGGGCACAGTCTTCGTTTGGGTCTTGGTAAGTGTGTAGCAGTTACATAAAAGAGGAAGAGATAGTTAATGAATTTAAGGGCAGGTACAACCACCCTCGTCAGCATGGAGTGGAACTCACCATTTTGGCTAGTATTTATGGGTGTGCAACCTACATCTTTTTCCGTCGTCTATTACGACCCGGTACCGAGAATTATAAATTATTGACAGAATTCGAACCAGCCCATAAAAGAGCGAGTTTAACCGAGAGAGCCTTGACATTCTCCCTTATTTGCTCTCTCTTGATGACCTTGACACATAAAATCATTCGTAGTCGAGTTTGGTTCATGATGCAACCATGTCATATGAGTGGTCTCTTGCTACTGATCACTCTAGTTTACCCAAACAAACGATCCCCTATCCCGCATGTCTTTTTTAACATTTATCTGCATTTGCAATGGGGTGCCTTGGCCGCTTTAGCATTTCCTGATCTACGAGAACATACCTTGATTGGAGAAACATTCAACTTTTTTGCAGGTAAAATCATCCCTACCCTACATCTTTTTTTTTGTATTTACTCACACAGACACTCCTATAAAGAACATATTTTACTGCTCGTGGTGCCTGTTTACATGATCTACAGCCGTCGCTATGCTGTTCTCCCCAAATCAAAGGAGATCTTATTTCTATCCTTCTTTTGTTACAGTTTCTTTCACACACCTGTTCTTCACATCATTTCGCTCATCTCTGGCTTCAACCTTAACTACATGTTTGCCCCACCTCCCAGTAAGTTTTTTTTTTATGTCTCTTATGATTGACTCAACCCATTTATTTTTTTTAAATAGTCAAGGTACTGTTGCAATTGGGTCCTTTGTACCGTATCGTCATGTACGCCGTTGCTTTTCTATTTAAATTTGTCACCCGATTTATTTGTGTAGAGACCGTTTTGGCCATCATGCCTCGTGAAAAGCCTTCAGAACCAGTTCGAAAAGTACCCTCTGTCAGATCGAAAAAGATCGATTAATATCTACAATCCCCTTTTAGAGTAGCACACACACACAAAATAAGGTTTATTTTTAGCTGCAATAAAAAAAAAAAAAAAATGGTGACAGCTTCAGTCATAAATATGGTTACACCTTGTGTTCCCTTTTTTTTTTTTAATTTTATATTAACCGATCATCCCTTTACTATAAGCTAAAGAACAGGCATTCCGGATTGACACATGTGTGCAAGGAGAAAAAAAAAAAAGGGGATAAATGAACCAACATGAAATACTCGTTTTTCTTTTAGCACTAAAGAAGCCCCCTCCTTTCGTTCTATTTATCAGCAGTATAATTTTTTTTTTTTAATATATAAGGTATATATGTATATACAGAGAGAGAAGTTTTTAAGGTGGAGTATCCCTTTTTAACCGTTGAAGTTCAATTTCCAATCTTAATTGCTCCAACTTCATTTCTTGCATACGTTCTTGATGATCCATCTTTTTAAGTTCGAGTTCCAATTCCATGATTTTGACTTTATCCTTTGTCATACCCTGTGTTCCATAGATTATGCATTCACTATAACAGATTTCAAAATGACATGTTTGAAAGGCCCTTCCCCCCTCCCCCCCCTCTATTTTTTTTTTTATTTTTACCTGCCACTTGATTTCTCTGCTGGATTTGATTTTCTCTTTTTAGCAGTGTAGGGTATAGGGTGATTGTTGTTCACCACCATCTCCGAAAGTGGACTCCTCCCCGTGGCTTTCATGGCGGATGAGTCGGATGGTTCCCTCTTCATATCCTCTTCCATCAAAGCCTCTTCATCTTCCGTCACTGTCAGTGCAGGGGGATTAACTTGCATAGGGGAATCTACTACTGTGAGTGCTGTAAAGATAGGCTTACATCGGTCATAATAAGGGAATTCCTTGTCTAATTTCTCTATGTGTGATGTATTTATTTAGTACGAGTCCCCTCCCTCCTTTTTCAACAAAAAAATAAAAAAACCTCGAAGTGTCGCCTCATCTTGTAATGTCAATTGATGTTGCCAGAGTTTAAATCGAGATTCTAACCAACGTACTTTAAATTTGATAGCTTCATGGTACATGACGTTTTTAAAGACTTGTTCTGCTACACGCTTGGAATAACCCGACTTGTTCTCCTTCCACTTGGCGTAATGACCCACTTGTTCCAAGTCAGTTAATAAAAGTCCGACGTCATCTTCTTTCCATTGAACATAACGTCTGGATGGTTCAGGGGTACTGGGTAAACCAGGTTCCACACTTTCGCTCATGTAAGTAGTGGACTGCAAAGGCATCTCTCTCTCTCTTCTTTTTATATCTATTTAAAGAGAGAAAAGAAAAGTGGAAAAAAGGGATTCTAAATTTTAAAAAAACAAACCCCCCCCCCCTCCCTCATAAAGTCCGATTTGCGCCCCTCCCCCACATATTCTCTCTCTTTCTCTCTCTCTTTTCTTGTACAGGGTAAAACAGTTGCCAGTTGACAGTTGATCATTTATGTCACAATGCGAGTTGTTAAACAAACGAAAATAAAATAAATAAAAAAAGAGACGTAGTATTATTTTGTACAATATGCTGTTGGGGATGGGATGGGAGAGGGGGTTATAAAAAATTAAATAGAAAAGGAGGCCATAAAGGTAGTTTCGGTGGTCTCAACGGTTTGATATCCACTAGGTGCCTTGATACCTAAAATCTCATTTAAACGAGTCTTATCATCTCCACTATGAGCCATTCTCTTTGCACGCAAGAACTTTGCACGCGCACTATTTTTTTTTTTTAAAAAAAAGGAAGCGGAGGGGGTGAGTGAGTTTTGATTTTCTAATGTATTGTGATCCCCCATAAGAAACTTACGCGTTACGGTAGACAGGTGCAGCAGGTGCTTCTTCCTTCTTGGCCTTCTTGGCCTTTTTAGCTTCCTTTTTGGCTGCCTTGGCTGCCTTTTTAGCCTTCTTTTCCTCCTTTCTAGCTCTCTTTGCCTTCTTTTCTTCGTCTTCCTCCTCTTCGTCGTCCTCTCTATCTCTCTTCTTGGACTTTTTCTCTTTCTTTTCCTTTTTCTCTTTCTTTTCCTTCTTTTCCTTCTTCTTTTCCTTCTTCGTTTCCTTCTTCGTTTCCTCTGTCTTTGTCTCGACAATAACCTCGACATCACCTTCCACACTGCCTTCTTCAGAAGGGGATGGGGAGGCATTTAAATCAGCCAACAAGCGAGAAAAGGCATCGGTATTACCAAGCCAATTATCAATGTTCTTTTTAGTAGCACCCACACCAAGCACATTGTCCTTGAGCTTGATCTTGACATGATCTTTGTTACCGTCTTCCTTCACACCCAAACCTTTACCAGGTGTCCATCCCATCTTTTGCATCATGCGGAACCCAAACTTGCTTTCATCTTTACTCCAAAATAAATTGTTGGGATCTTGACTAATACGTTGCTTTTCCTTTTGTCCTGCTAATCCCATGGTGTGTTTTTATGTTTTAAAAAAAAAGAAACGAAGAAAAAAAAAAAAAAAAAAAAAAGCTCAAAACTCTACCACCCCCCAATCATAAGCCACAAACGGCGACAATCGGTGTTGGAATTACATGAGCCAATCATGAAAAAGCAAAGACTTCCCCCCCAGTGCACACCTTTTGAGATTTAAAAAGCCGCCAGTTTAGGCTTTTTCAGAGGATACCTTTTTTTTTGATTTTTTTAAAAAAAAATCCTCTTGTTTGGGCGTTACGCTTACTGTATAGAGGTGCTTTTCCTCCAGAAAAATAAAATAAAAATAAAGATGCACCTCATCATGTGTATATGTATATATAAATGATAAATAATAAATTGAAATCCAGCCCTTTATTATACAGTTTACTTTTTTTTAAGAGGAGGATGATTTGACACGAGATACCAACGAGTGGACATCCTGCTTGCAGTTATCTAAATCAGTCTCGAGAGAAGTGGACTCGAGTGCTGGTAGTTCTTCCATGAGGGAAGCTAATTCAGCCTTGACCATATCGATGAAAGCTTGATGATTGGATTGAATCTGAGCTTGAACGGAAGTATAGTCTTGCAGGACGAGCTCTCTTTCCTTGTGTTGGTTCTCTAGGGATAATTTGACAGCAGAAGTGATATCTGTGTTTTGTAATTTGATGATTTGGGAGCGAATATGATCCAATTCTTCATATAAAGTAGCTAATTCGGTGTCGAACTCAGATTGAGTCTGTACCACTGATTTTTCAAGCGCTAATTTCTGAAGCACTTGTTTTTCCTTTAACAAGGTGATGGTGTGACATTCCTTTTCTATCGTGTGTTCTCGTCGTTTCAAGTCATCCATTTCTTTACGAGCACTAGTGGCTTCATCCTTGAGTTGTTTCACTCTATTCTCTGTTGTCACATAGGTCTTTTTGGTAGAGTCTAATAACTCTTGCTTACTTTCGAGGATTTGCATCACTTCTTGAATATCCGATCGTAGTTGCTTGTTGTTCTCGATAAATGTCTCGTTCTCTCTCTCACTGTTCTCTTTGTTTTCGCATACAGTTGTAAGCTACAAAAAAAAACTTGTATTTTTAATCTATACCCCCCTAAATCCTTTCTCTCTTTCTTTTTTTCTTCACTTACTTGTGCTCTCGTGCTCTTGATTTCCTTTTGGATCATCTCTAAATTCTCTTGCAACTCTTCAAGAACTCGTGTTGTACGAGAGCTAGAGGTAGAACGTGGAGAAGATAATCCGTGTAAGCTTCTGGGAAGTGAACTAGTTTGAAGCATCATGTATATATATTTAAAGAAGAAAAAAAGGAAAAAAAAAAAAAATAGAAATACAGCGCAAGGGAGTTTTATTTTTTTTCAAAAAATAAATATAAAAAATATATAGGCCTGACAGCTTTAATCTCCGATCAAAGCACCTTTTTATATATTTTATTTGGGGTGATGCATCAGGTGCTTTCCTCATGCAAAAAAAAAAAAAAAAAAGGAGGAAGGGAGATGACGACACACACAAAAAAAAAAAAAAGATTTTATCAAACCATCTTTTTTTGCCCTCTCTTTTTTTCTTTCTTTTTTTTTTTTTCTCACATTGTTACTTTTTTTATTTCTTTATAACTTTTTTTTTTCTACTAACCCGTAAATTTTTTTTTTTTTTTTTTTTTTTTTTTTTTGGGAAGAAAAAAAAAGATAGAGTCCATTGTCAAGGCAAAGGACTCTAAATAAATCATACAATAACTCAACGACTTTTTATCTCAAAAATTAACACACAACAAAAAAGGGGGAGGGAAAATAATTAAATAAAAAGAAAATAAAATCTTCCCACCCACACATGGAAATCCCTCAAAAAGATGTCATTGTCGGAGAGCAATGGTTAATTCTATCAAAAATAGGTGAAGGCTCTTTTGGAGAAGTATTCAAAGGTTTTTATAATTTTTATTTTTTTATTTTGCATGAATTTTTTTTTATTATTTTGTAACTCCCTTTTTTTTATTTTTATTTAAAGCTCAAGATGTAGAGTTGGGTGGTTTCTATGCTGTCAAAAGAGAGGCGTTAGATCTGGAGCATCCACAATTACATCATGAAAAATTCGTCTATGATCTTGTTGCAGGAGGACGTAAAGTTGTTTGGTTATAAATATATTTTGACATTTTTTTTAGTAACAAAACACATCTATATATATATATACACACACAGCTTGTATTCCCAAGTGTCACTGGTATGGCCAACACGATGGCTTTGACTGCATCGTGATTGATTTACTCGGGAAAAGCTTAAAACAGATGCAAGCGGACGAGACTCCGACATTAGCCCGTGTCATCGACATTGGTTGCCAACTCATCGCCTGTCTCGAACATATTCACGATAAAGGCATGGTCTATCGTGACATCAAGCCTGAGAATTTCTTGTATAATACCCAGGCTACCTCACTCTATGTCGTTGATTTTGGTTTAGCCACCTGGTGGAGAAACCCAAAGACAAAGAGAGCCTATCCGGAGAGTAAGAAACCCATCAAGTTCAAGACCGGTACAGCTCGTTATGCTTCACTGAATGTCCATCGTGGTCGAACACACAGTCGACGTGACGATATGGAGAGTTTGGCTTATGTCTTGCTTGACTTGCTATTGGCTGGCAATTTACCTTGGTCAGGTATCAAGGCACGTTCTTGTAAGGTGGGTTGGGATCGTTTGCAATCCGTGAAAGAATCCTTGTCTGCCGGGGATCTTTGTGTGGGATTACCCGTGGGTATCCAACACTTTATTGAGTATACACGTAACCTACGATTTATGGACAGACCAGATTATCGTTATCTTGCCTCGTTATTGATTGGATCCAATTTACGTGGTCCTTACTCAAAATTAGTAACAAGAAAAAAGAAGGATGTCTTTTTAATGGATTCACTTCTCAAGGAATTACCCATCGTCAATACAACGACGACTGATTCATTTTCTTACCGTAACAAATCTTCTGCTTCTTCCAATCATCGTACCTATTATAAGCGTTACTATGCTTGGAATACATCTCACACTTAAATTTCCACTGTTTATTATAATTATAATCCCCGTTTTTTCTCATCATTTTACTTTTATGGATGGTGGGAAATTATTTCTTAAAAAAAAAAAACATAAAGAACCCAAACTTTTTTTTTTTTTTTAAATTGCAACTTTAATTCTTTTTCTTCTTCTTCTTTTCAATGCTCGCTCGTATCAGTCGTCAAAAGGGCCTTGTTGCTCCTCGCTTGTTTGCCAGAACCATGGCCTCTAAAAGCTTTGTCAAATACAATTGGCAAGATCCCTTGAATCTCGAGTCCGTCCTCACCGAAGACGAAATCTCTATTCGTGACGCCGTCAAAAGTTATTGTCAAGACAAGTTACAACCCCGTGTCTTACAAGCCTACCGCAACGAGAGTGAGTGATTCTTTACCCTTTTATTTTTTTTAATTTTTTTTTCTAACCTCTTTTTTTTTTGCATACGAACGTAAAAAAAAAGAATTCGACAGAGAAATCATGTCTGAAATGGGTGAGTTGGGTTTCTTGGGTTCTACCATCGAAGGTTACGGTTGTGCTGGTGTTTCTTCCGTTGCCTATGGTTTAACTGCACGTGAAGTTGAAACGTAAATATTTTCAATCCGTCCCCCCCCCCCCCATTTTATTTATAAAATTTTCTAAAAACCCTGTTTATATATATTTGCATTTAGGGTGGATTCAGGTTACCGTTCTGCCATGTCTGTGCAATCCTCACTTGTCATGCATCCTATCTATGCTTACGGTACCGAAGAACAAAAGGAAAAGTACCTTCCTTCCTTGGGTAAGTACCTGTTCCCTTTTCATAAAATTAAAAAAAAACGGTTTCTAATCGTAACTTTTTCAAAACAAGCCAAGGGAGAAAAGGTGGGTTGTTTCGGTCTCACAGAACCCAACCATGGTTCTGATCCTGCAGGTATGGAAACCACTGCTCGTAAAGTAAACGGACACTACGTCTTGAACGGATCCAAGACATGGATCACCAACTCACCTATTGCCGATGTCTTTGTGATTTGGGCCAAGAACCTAGATGAAGATGGAGCGATTCGTGGATTTATTTTAGAAAAGGGGATGCCCGGTTTAGAAGCACCTGCTATCAAGGGTAAATTCTCTTTGCGTGCTTCCATCACGGGTATGATCATGATGGATAACGTTGAAATTCCTCTCACCAACATGTTACCTAACGCCAAGGGATTGGGTGGACCCTTTGGTTGTCTTAATAATGCGCGTTACGGTATCGCTTGGGGTGCTTTAGGTGCCGCTGAAGCCTGTCTGGATCAAGCACGTACCTACACTTTGGATCGTCACCAATTCGGTCGTCCTTTAGCCGCCAATCAATTGATCCAAAAGAAATTAGCTGATGCCAATACAGAGATCGCCTTGGGTTTACAGGCCTGTGTTCAAGTCGGTCGTCTCAAGGATGCTAAACAATTAGCCCCCGAAATGATCTCCATGATCAAACGTAATTCTTGTGGTAAGGCCATTCAAATCGCTCGTGATTGTCGTGATATGTTGGGTGGTAACGGTATCTCGGATGAATACCATATCATTCGTCATGCTGCTAATTTAGAAGCTGTCAATACCTATGAAGGCACTCACGATGTTCATGCTTTGATTCTGGGTAAAGCTATCACCGGTATCCCCGCTTTTGCCAATTAAACTTTTTTTAAAAAATATCACACTAAAAAAAAAAAAACTTTTTTGTTACCCCACACACACACACACAAAGCGAAAAAGAAAACCCGGGATCGTTTTTTAAAACCGGGTTGCCATTGAATCCTCTTTTTTTTTTTTGACATGTCAATTCCCACCATCATGACTAATAGAGGGTATGACGAAAAAAAAAAATATTTTTATTAAATTAATTATGGATGAATGCTTTTTTGTTGTTGTTGATTGTAGAGGTATTCTTGTAATGAAATCTTTCGTATAGGTTTCTTTTCTTCTTTTTTCAATGGTATAGGCCCCAATGAGTCATTTTCTTCCTTTTCATTCCCTTTGTCCACAATTTCCTTGCATGGTGGCACACCCGTCGTCTGGACTGTTTGTGCAGGTGGTGGTACATGGTTCACCACAACATCAGCAGGCGTATCATTCACTACAACAGCAGTAGGCGCATCGTTCACCACAACAGTAGGTACGTGTGTATCGCTTACCACTACCACAGTAGTAGTAGTAGTAGTAGCAGCAGCAGCAGCAGCAGCAGCAGCAGCAGCAGGTACATCGTTTACCACCTCAACAGGAGTAGTAGCAGGTGTATGACGAACAGAAGCCATAGGCGGCTGAGTAGGGTGGTAAAAGGGAGATGTATAAACATCATCCCTCTGTATCTGTTCTAAAGGCCCGACTTCCAACCTAGGAGACTCATACATACTGACGGATTCTCGACGATCCTCATAAGCACGTTGGATTTCGTCTCCGTCCAACAAGATGGTAGATGCATCACTCAATTCACCTTCATCCACCACAACAACAGGATGATGCATGTAGGGTATCTCGTTCGCGGCCATGGCATCCAGTAATAATTTGGCGGCTTCCATATCTTCGGGTGTAGCATCCACCAGGGCTCGATCACTATTGAATATCCGCATTTGCTGGTGGGTATTGTCGATATCCATCGGAGTCTCGTTGGTATAATCATGCGCATCTGTTTTATTTTTTTTTGTTTTTTAAAAAAGAAGAACTTGAGTGAGTAAAATAATAATAATAATAAAAAACGCGTTCATTTTTTTTTTTTTTTTTTACCTGGGGGTTCGTCAGAGACGTGTTTATTGAGGTAATCACGCATCCAGAGCTTTTTACGCGGTAAAACTGTCGATGCGGTGGGAGCGGAAGTGGTGGTGGTGGAGGAGGAAGAGTAAGGAATATGTTGATGGTGATGAGGATGGGATCGCTTGTGTCGGGATTGTTTCTTTCGACGTGACCTTGCTCTAGATTCTTCATCATCCGTCATATCATTGTTCGATTCTTCAAAGACCGATAAACTGGATAAAGAAGACAGTGATGAAAGATCCGCATGCTCGTCTTGATCATCACTACTGTTTTCTTCCAGTAAAGGTAAAGCGTCCTTATGGGGTAAATCATCACCTATATCAATATCTCCTTCCACATCCAGTAATTCATCATCCGATACTTCCTTGACTGAATCCAAAGCGGTAACGGACACATGGGTAGCAGGAGTAGGAGGAGGAGGAGGAAGAGGAGGAGGGGGCGAATTCGAAGTGATATCAATCAGACTATTTTCTTCGGATTTCTTTTTGGGTTCCTTTGGTTTTAACAAGATGATATTATCCGAAGCCCTTCTTTTCAAGGAAGGTAAGATATTGACGGCAGGTAACTTGAGTTTTTTCTCTTTTATAGGAGGTGCAATCTGTCGACGTAAATGTTCAATTAAACAACGTCGTTTATTCAAACAAGCACACGATCCAAATTCCTTTTCAAATCGTTCCAACATGACTCCGATCGTATGGCGTCGCTTACGTTCTTCCTCTTCATCAATCACTTGATGTTGACTCCCCTCGGATCCACCGTGACGTAGTTTATGTTGATGATGCCAATTCATATTTTCCTTCCAACTAATATGACCTCGTTGCCAGCCCCAACTGATCGTCACTTGCTGTCCCTTCTCGATAAAATGACGTGCAAATAATCCAAGATGAATCGTTTTATCGTCTCGTGGTAAAACCACATTGCGTAACTCGGCATTGGGATGACACGAACGTCGAATGTACCTGGCCTTGTTTCCAAATTGGCGTGTATCGATACATGCATCCAATGAAGGGTAAAACATCATGTGACTCAAGGGCGTACCCAACAAGACGAAATCATGGACAGGATCAAACTTGAATTCCGACTTGAGAAGGACATCCCCCGTCACTTGCATGAGATAACGTAAGGCAGGAATCGGTCGATGGGCGAACAGACCTTGATTGGAAACAGGTGTGTTGATCAAGACACCCTTTGTCAAGAAAGTCACGGTATCCATGGTGACAAACGGACCATGGTCGTATAACCCTTCCTGATGTTTCCATCGACCCCAACGTTCCTTGGCCTCACAAAAGATGGCATGCACATGACGTGATACGATGCGACTCTTGACATGTTTCTTTTTCTTCTTATTAAAGGAGGAAGGTTCGTCTTTAGCGTCCAATTGCTGAAGCTTGTTTTTGGCAATCGGGATACGTTTGGAGAGTTTAGGACGTTTTCGTTGACTGCATTGGTCACATAAGTAATGGTCCGGAATCGTGCTTTGAGAAATATGAACACAGTAAGCATGTTGCCACACGAGACAACGTTCACATTGAATGGTGAATCCATCATCTTCGGTTGAGGTACACACACATCGAATTAACCCCGTATCCATCGCACTGCTGTCTTCTTGCGCTCGTTTTGTTTCAAAAACTCTTTGTTGGGTCGTCATTCACTGCTTTTATTTTTCTTCCCACTCTTTTTCCCTTTTTTTTTTTCTTTTTTCTTTTTGCTTTTTATTCTGCTATGGTCAAAAAAAAAAAAAAAATGATCAAAATGGACTGATAGAATACCCATCTTTTTTTTTTTCGGGGATTCCATGATATACCATTTGAACCAATAAAAAACCCCCTTCATATAAAAAAAAATGTCGACTCAAAAGAAAGGGTTTCTATTTCCAAGGATGCTTTCTAAAGTAACATTCCAATATAAACCAAAGTGTTTTACCGGGTAACATACAAACATTTTTTTTCGTTTTATTAGACAATTCATTGGCGAGGAAAGGGGGGGGAGGGGGACGTTTTTTTTTTGTCGTTTAAAGATGGGTTATTAAAACTATAGGTTTTGTATTTTATCATCTGGTGTATATTGACTCTTTTATTTATAACTTTTGACTCATTTTAAACAAAAGGGGGCAATCACCTATTTTTTTTTAAACATCATGTTAAATATCCCCTCCATGATAAATGTAGTAACCAGCTTCCATCTTTTTTTATATATATATAAACAAGGGGATCGTGTTTTATCACTTTTAGCTTTCTTTTGACGCTGTAGAATTCACATAGTATCGGGATCGATCAACTTACAATAAAACATGTGTCTACCAAAAAAAAAAAAAAAAAAAAAAAATAACCCTGTTAGCATAGCATATTTATTGAATGCTCAAAGATTTAGACCGATTTATTGAATATCTGGGCCTATATCAACTCATGTAAAATATTACCTTTTTTTTTTCGTAGGTCATTTACGGGTGTAACTATCATCACCTGCAACAACTCATGTACTTTGGAACCGTCTATTATTATATCTAAAATAAAAAATAGGATCGAGTAAGCAACTAGCATTCATAGTATCCTGACGGATATATATATATAAATATAAAAAGAAACTTGTTCTTGCATATTTTTTTTTAAAAAAAAGAGGGTTTGTGTCAAGTAATAAAGCTTTATATGAAATACTCACAGGGAAGGACGAACTTCCTGCTTCTAGTTAAAAGCCGAGTAAGTCACATGCGTTATAACCCCCCCCCCCCTCGCGATGATATCTAGACGTCAAACCCTGATTCTAGACTAAATTGTCTATTTAAACTGGTAGTCTCTTAAAAAAAGTTTTTTTTTATACATCTCCAGAAAACGTAATAAAGATAAAAGACTATCATACATATTAAATAAATAAAAAATATCATAAAATAGGAATATAATATTGTTAAAAGGTCGGTTAGAAAAAATAATAAACAATTTAACCAATGTTATTGTAAGATTAATTGTATTCTTGAAAATATGTATATATAATCAGGGTTGATGTAATGGAGCACTCTTGTCGTCAGTTACCCTGTTTTTAAAGGGCATCACTGGTCCAAAAAAAAAAAAAAAAAAAAAAAAAAATACTACACTCGGTAACAATTCTGTCATCTGACTCAAGTAGGTATCCAAAACGACAATTCTTTCTATAAGAGACTACTCATACTAAGATCTGGTTGTTTGGCAATTCCAGACCTTCTTTTAACCAATGCCTAGGAAACAACAGCCTGCCTGTCTGCAAAAAAAAAAAAAAAAAAAAAAAAATGACGAGGTATTACATCTCAAGGACCTCAAAATAGGGTATCCATTCGAGTTATGCTTATTCAATGATTATTTAATAGTGAAATTTCCAGTTACACACCTGAAATAATAGTAATATTTATCAGAGGTGTGGATCTAGATTTCCGATAGACATCAAATGCAAAAAAAAAAAAAAAAAAAAAAAAAAATAATTATGAAATGCCTTTCATGTTTCTTCTGTAAAACTGCTCATTTCTGGAAAACTAACACAACACTGTACAATAATAACTTTTTTTTTTTTTTTTTTTCAAAATTAAAAAAAAAAAAAAAATGTCGTGCAAGCCTTTATTGAAGACATCAACCACTCTGTTACATACTATATAAGCCCTAGTTAAATGTTTGTTATATTGGCGGTTGCTCATGTATTCCACGATATGACACCAGGTTTTTGATTTATTCTGTAAAAGACACTTTTGGTTTAAAGAGGCGACAAGGAACACAGTTTTTTTTTTTTTTTTTTTTTTTTTGGCTGCTTTATAATCCCTTCTGCAATTTTTAGTTTTCGGGTAGAAAATCCTTCTCCATTATTCCTAATTCTGTTTAACCGGAGAATGCTTGGTTTAAGCCGAGTATGAGCACGACTAAACAAACTCTTCAACTTGTTAAAGAAAGGGGAAGGGAAGGATAAAAGTGGGCAAGGGAATTCTGGGAAAGCCCAAATTAAATGTCAAACCATCTAGTTACCTAGTTCAGCTTTTAACTATATACAGTGTAATTTCTCTTGCCAAATATATTTACAAAAAAAAGGGAAATTTTTTCCTCACAGTAGATTGTCAAATGACGTGTCAATTTTCCTTTGTCCCCCATATGTGCATGCAACCCCCTCTCATGGACGTATCAAGGGATGTAGGATTTCAAATAAACGACAAAAATGAAAGATAATCGATTCAGCGGGTGTCAAAGAACCCACTCCTAAAAAAAGAAAACCACCTGTCATCACGAGACTCTATGTAACCTTCCACAACCCTATGAGTTACCGAGAACACAAAGAAATTTAGTTAAATATGTAATAAAAGGATTATCACTCATGCAGGCATCTCCCCTCGTGTGTGTGTTTATCAAGATTTTGTTTTTCAATAAAGATGAGAAGCATAAATGATCAATTCGATGTATCATGGGGGGCGGAAGAATGAACAGATGTAATTCTAGCAGAAGAGAATTCCGTAAAAAAAAAAAGCATGAAGACATATGATAGCAGTCTGGCCTGCACAAAAAAAAAAAGAATCATTTCAATCGCAACGCTTTATCAGATATGCATAACAAAAAAGAGAGAGAGATTTATTAGTCATTTTCAGCAGGAGGGTACGAATAAAGTTCATTGTTTTAAAGTAGCGGAAACATATCTGTGCTTAAAAGTCAATGACGTGCCCACCGGCAAAACACCACGTGTGGGTAGTACAAAAAAAAAAAAAAAAAACCCCTCCCCCCTCTCCCTCCCTTCTTGTCAAAAATAAGTAATTTCCCCAAATAATTTTTTCCCTTTTTCCTTCTCCTTTTTAAAAATAAATAATTTTTTTTTTCTTTTTACTTTTTTCTGAAAAAAATAAAACAAGAAAAGCAGAAAATTACAAATGCCTGCTACTGCCTCACCCTTGATACCAGAAAAGACATCTGGTAGAGCCAAATGTAAGTTTCATATATGCTAAAGAGAGAGAGAGAGAAAAAGGGATAATTAAACGCAGATTCAAAAATAGATGTTGTCGGTGTATGTGCCATGGATAGAAAAGCTAGATCAAAGCCTATGCGACATATCCTGAATCGACTCTTATCGCATGGTGATTTTGAAATTGTCATTTTTGGTGACAAGACTATTTTGGATGAAGGTAAGAGAAAGAGAGAGTTAATAAAGTAAATAGAGAGAGAGAGAGAGAAACTAAATGAACAAAAACAGACGTCGAGAATTGGCCTGGTTGCGATTTCTTAATTTGCTTTTTCTCTGGTGGATTCCCAATGCACAAAGCTGTAGCCTATACGAAACTTCGAAAACCCTTCGAGGTAAATAATGTACATATGCAAACATTACTGTGGGATAGACGAGTAGTGTTGTCGATCCTTGATGCAATTGGTGTACCAACCCCTCCCCGTTTAGT